>NC_074714.1:14063480-14273480 GCF_947242115.1 Biomphalaria glabrata
ACTTTTACAGCAGGGGTTCTCAACCTGTGGGTCGCGACCCCCTTCGGGGTCGATTGACGATTTGCCAGGGGTCGCCAAAGACCATCGAAAAACTGGATTGTTTTGTCTATTCTTCTATTCCTGTGTGTGTGTGTGTGTTCAAGGGGGGGGGGGTCGCGTCAGAGTTGGCAAATGTAAAAAGGGGTCGCCGAGCTGAAAAGGTTGAGAACCGCTGTTTTACAGCATACGAGCTGTAAAACTAGAACTCAGGACAGCAAAATGAATTTGTGAACTGCTCTACGAGGTTACACATTTATTGCAATATTTTAGGTCGAGGTTTTAAGAGATGTGAAAAGGCCGTAATTTGAATGATTCAAGAACTTTTTATTGTAGAGATTCTTGAAACAATATTCAAACAAAGAGAAACTTATTCTTGCAGAGATCTTGCACTTAACGTTAAATTTGTTACTGTATAGATATACCACAATATCTTCAACATTCTTTAACATTCGGACTGAGAGTTTTTATAAAATGAAAATGATCGAAGGAAGAGAAATTTCTATGGATAATTCTGGGATTATCTCTTCTCTTTTTCCTATTACTTCCCTTTTCTTTTCTTTTGCATTACGTCCCTTTTCTAAACACAGACCATTGCTTGCTCCTCTAAATTAATGATTGTATTAAATTTAGATTATACTTTTTAATTATTAATTTTGTAATGAGTCTTGATTCATCTTCCAAAAACTTTGAATCCCATTTCGATATTCTCTACACGTGGATGTCTCCGACTTGCTTTCTGGTAAAAAAAAAGTTTTCTTGAAAGAAATGAATAAATGGACTGTAAATGGGAGTGGGTGGATAGAGAAACCTGATTAATAAGAGAAAAAGTACACTTGTAGAGAAATACTTCATTCTAATTATATTTTTGTCATAACTATGCTTTTATAGAAGAACTAGTTTCTGGGTTTCTTTATTTTGGCACTTCAGATGGTCGCCCACGTTCAAATATTGACATCAATAGTTCTATAAGTAATTGTTTGGAGAGGCGTAACATTGAGCAGTGCCAAGGACTTTGATAATTATTTGTGTCTTCCATGTCTTTGAAAGTGTCTTGACGAGTGTCTGGACCAGAGAAACGACGTAGACAGGAATTGGGGTTTTCTTTTGGTTGAGGTGAAGTGGGTTGAAAATATCTGTTAGAGTGAGGGGGTTCAAAAATATTAAAATGTGAGTGAGAGATAGGAAGTTTCCCCTTTTCTTATCTTTTTATCTTATAAAATACAGACGTTGCTTCAAAAAAAAAAGAAGATGATTATAATACAAACATATTAAAAAGAAAGTAGTTCGGGAAAAACAATGCGATGAAAGATGTAGAGGCAGATCTGCAGCGACTTAGGGCATGCAGAGGAAAAGCTCAAGAGAGAAGATCTGAATGGGAGGATATGCTAAAGCAGCCCAGAACCCTCCATGGACTACGTCACGGGGATGGAGGGGTGGCGCTCGAGAGAGAATATCGCGTTTCATTATGCCACTTAGTGAAACAGAAAAGTAATAACCTTTCTAATGAACAGCTTTTCAAAGAGCGAACTTTTGAGTTTCTAAAAGTAGATCATTTTAGTTGAACTCTTGTTTACGTTCAGGGGATACTACATTCAATGGATTGTAAAGCTATATGTGGAATAACTACATTCAATGGATTGTAAAGCTATATGTGGAATAACTACATTCAATGGATTGTAAAGCTATATGTGGAATAACTACATTCAATGGATTGTAAAGCTATATGTGGAATAACTACATTCAATGGATTGTAAAGCTATATGTGGAATAACTACATTCAATGGATTGTAAAGCTATATGTGGAATAACTACATTCAATGGATTGTAAAGCTATATGTGGAATAACTACATTCAATGGATTGTAAAGCTATATGTGGAATAACTACATTCAATGGATTGTAAAGCTATATGTGGAATAACTACATTCAATGGATTGTAAAGCTATATGTGGAATAACTACATTCAATGGATTGTAAAGCTATATGTGGAATAACTACATTCAATGGATTGTAAAGCTATATGTGGAATAACTACATTCAATGGATTGTAAAGCTATATGTGGAATAACTACATTCAATGGATTGTAAAGCTATATGTGGAATAACTACATTCAATGGATTGTAAAGCTATATGTGGAATAACTACATTCAATGGATTGTAAAGCTATATGTGGAATAACTACATTCAATGGATTGTAAAGCTATATGTGGAATAACTACATTCAATGGATTGTAAAGCTATATGTGGAATAACTACATTCAATGGATTGTAAAGCTATATGTGGAATAACTACATTCAATGGATTGTAAAGCTATATGTGGAATAACTACATTCAATGGATTGTAAAGCTATATGTGGAATAACTACATTCAATGGATTGTAAAGCTATATGTGGAATAACTACATTCAATGGATTGTAAAGCTATATGTGGAATAACTACATTCAATGGATTGTAAAGCTATATGTGGAATAACTACATTCAATGGATTGTAAAGCTATATGTGGAATAACTACATTCAATGGATTGTAAAACTATATGTGGAATAACTACATTCAATGGATTGTAAAGCTATATGTGGAATAACTACATTCAATGGATTGTAAAGCTATATGTGGAATAACTACATTCAATGGATTGTAAAGCTATATGTGGAATAACTACATTCAATGGATTGTAAAGCTATATGTGGAATAACTACATTCAATGGATTGTAAAGCTATATGTGGAATAGTAATAACTGTATTCAATGGTTATGTGAAATAACAGTTTTATGACTTTCTTTTTAAGTCCCGTTTACTGCAAAGAGCACTCCTGTTATAATATATGTGGACTAGGGCTAAGACGTTTATTGTACCCTTTTAAGGAAAAAAAAAAACAGAGGAGAAGAGAATTTAAAAAAAAAGAATACTATTTTTGTCTGTCGGTGCAAGTTTTAAAAAAAAATCTGGTCATAAAATTTCCCTGCAGATACATTGATAAGAATATAAAATATTGGAAGTACTTAACGTAATGGCTTGAACTCAACGTCGTCTGAAGATCAAATTGACACTCCCTTGACGTTTTGCCTGGTACGGTACGCAGTGGTACGACACTACATTGGAAAATAATACTTTCAATGAAACTTAGTTGTAAATTAAAATTTCTTTGTATTTGAGAGTGAGACAAAGTTTTGGCGATGACCGAATTTATTACTGCAAAAATATTCAAAGTTACGTCAGAGGTAGTGGAGGTCATGATAAAATAAATCTAAGTTTCTATTATGGCTTGGGCTGTAGAATGATTCACTGAAACACTCGGAAACTAGCAGTTCTGAAATTGAATTCTTCTTTCATGTCAACAAAAACAAGTGCTTTGTGATTTGTGATTTAAGGCACATCGGCACAATTTAGGCCATGTCGTGCCTGCAGTCCCTTAAGGACTACTCTCTCTCTAAACAACAAGGGCCAGATTCTATACAGTCATATAATTAAAATCAAGGTCTATTCACAGTTAAAATAGTAAAGGTAGTAAAAATTTAAATATTTGGTAAAAATCTAATGTAAATAGTGCATGTTCACAAATTCAGAAATCACATCTTCGTAGATAGCCCCACTTCCCGAATAAAGCCCAGTACCTTCCCAACAAAAACAAGTAATATTAAAGCACGGTGCACTGATTGTGTCTACTAGTCAGATGTGCCATGTATATTAAATACATTCAATGCTAATCTTTTGCATGTTGTAAAAACTTTCAAGCATTAAAGTGGCCATTCTTCACGTTGATAGTACTGACCTTCTGTTCCAATAATCTCACTTCTGGCCGGATTCTTTTTCGATCTTCTTACAAGAAACTAAATAGTACATTCAGTGAGATCAGTGGCTCTAGCAATACAAAGCTATACCTATTCTTAAATGTAACAGATACAGTCATGTTCATTTATTTGGTTTACAAGAAAAACACTTAAAATACTTTTTTTTAAAGACAACACCCTCTTTTATACAACTTATAGAGCCTTTTTATTTCTGAATAATTAATGAATGTTAGATTTAAAACCACTGGAACATTTTTAACGCGCCCCATTCTCCTAACCTTTACCGTAGGAAAGAATCCTGGTTAAGCAAATGTATATATCCACAACACTTTTAAAAATATTCCATGATAGGCCTTTAGATTTAGACTTAGAAGACGATGCGCAAAATTTTCCTGCATTGAATCAATAATACCTTACATTAGGAAATTCTAGAACGCGATAGTCATTTCGAAACCGATGCTGGATCTAGACGTAGATTATTTTTTTTTATTTGAAAAATTATAACGGTCAGAGTTTTCCCATGTGGCCAACGAGCTATTAATTCCTTTCTAAGCGATATGCATCAACTATTACATTTCTATCAAAATCGTTAGTGTCGTTGAGATCAACTCAAAAGATAGTCAGCTGTCCAGGTTCCTGTACTGAGGTATGTTATTGGATGACTGAGATATCTGGATGTCACCTGCGATTCTATTGTAATTTATTTCAAGTATAAAATTTATTCAGCTGACTAATTCAGAGAAAGAGAGAGAGAAAGAGACTTTGCGATCTATAGGGCAGATGATGTTAAGGTCAACCATTTCTTAGGCCAGCGGTTAACGAGCAGTCATTTGTTTCTGTGGCCACCACAACGACCAACCTTCTTTACTTTCCCCAACTAAAGTCAGGTAGCCATTAGAGTTAAAAATCCAGAAATTCAAAATCCTAGTCTTCACCAAGATTCAAACCCAGAACCCCAGGTTTGGAGGCCAAGCGCTCAACCACCGCCTCCCCCCCCACCCCACCCCCCCCCCCGACAGCTCTCATAGCATCCATCAACTAACCGGAGAAGTGCGCGATTTAAGTTAACTTAGAACCACGAACTGGAACCCACGACATGTAGACCAAAAATGTAAAAGTCTTTGGCTCTACCTACCACTCAACGACACAAATAGCATAACAAGAGAAGAGGGCGGGGGGGGGGGGGGGGAAGTTCACATTCCTGGGACAGCTTTCACTTGTCTTCATGTCACGTCAGACATAGGTCATTAATAGCCAGGGTCATTAAGAGTCGGTGGAGGGGGGGGAGGTTATTGTCAGCGATAAATCATTCCATCAAAGAGACAAGATGTCGGAGTGTCATTGAGCGCCCTCCCCGTCCCTGGACATGACATGCGTCGCAAAGTGACCCATCAGCACTGACAGGGTGAGCTAACATGCTTGTCAGGTGGTACAGCGCTACTGACATCCTACATAAAACAAGCCGCACGATCTGACTGACTGTTTCCTGCTTTGGCTATTTGGCTTCCCTCTTCCAAAACATGCACGACAGACACTTAAACAGAGACACATACAGAGACACATACAGAAACACATACAGAGACTTAAACAAAGCACATACAGAGACACATACAGAAACACATACAGAGACTTAAACAAAGCACATACAGAGACTTAAACAGAGACACATACAGAGACTTAAACAGAGCACATACAGAGACACATACAGAGACACATACAGAGACACATACATAGACTTAAACAGAGCACATACAGAGACACATACAGAGACACATACAGAGACACATACAGAGACACATACAGAGACTTAAACAGAGCACATACAGAGACACATACAGAGACACATACAGAGACACATACAGAGACACATACAGAGACTTAAACAGAGACTTAAACAGAGACACATACAGAGACACATACAGAGACACATACACATACAGAGACTTAAACAGAGTACATACAGAGACACATACAGAGACACATACATAGACTTAAACACAGCACATACTGTCGTTTTGGAATGTTCACATGAAGACAGAATTACGTTAAAAGACACACAAAAAAATTATGTCGATGCTTTCACTTTTAAAAATTCATTATCATATTAAAAACTGTATAATCGCGGAAAATCACAGAAAATCACAGAAAATCACAGAAAATCACAGAAAATCACATGTGGTGGGGGTGGGGGAGGGTATACATGTAGTTTTTGGTGTGTCCGGAGTAAAAAAAATATATTTAAAAAAATACAAAAAGCATTTTCTAAAAAGCCTTAGAATAATTTTGTGCACATTTCAGCACTAAAAAAATCTAATTTATAACACCCAGTGCACAAAGAGGAGGCGCGATGGCTGAGCGGTAAAGCGTTTGGCTTACAAACCAGGGTTCGAATCCTGGTGAAGACTGGTATTTGTAATATCGGGATCTTTTGGACATTAGTTGGGGAAAAGTAAAGGCGGTTGGTCGTTGTGCTGGCCACATGACACCCCATAGGCCACAGAAACAGATGACTTTTTAATCACCTGCCCGATAGACCACAAGGTCTGAAAGTGGGAACTTGACTTTTGCTTGTTGGTGCACGAAATAGTTATTTGTATTATCTAGTTGGGAATGTGACATTGACTGTGACCTTGCCCCTGATGTTTGTTTCGTCATACATTTGTTCTCTTCATTTGTCTCTCTTTTTAATTTCCTACGTTTCTGTTCCCCTTTTAATATCTCTCCCTCTCCCCCACATTTCTTCCTTTTGCTCATCTTTTTTTGTTTCTCCTTTACTATATTGTATTGGATGTGAACTGGATCTTTACAAAATTGAAATGTAAACAAAAGAACATTTTATTGGGGATGAACACGATATAGAACATGTCCATTTAGAGAAGGAAAGCATTTTCTTATTGGTTACAAAGCTTATATCAAGTCACTCTGTCCGTCTGGTACAAAGTTTGAACACCATATTTCTGTCACAATCAGTCTCGAAGTCAAGCTGAAATTGTGCACAATTATTTCTTGTACCTGACAATACAAGATTCAATGAAAAAAAGAATAACTAATTAGTTAAGTAACTGTTGGTAATTAATTATTTTGGTATGGTATCGAATAAGGGAAAGAAATCGTACCTGACAGATCTAGTGGGATACAAGTACACTTAATATTAGCTTTTTTTTTTTTTTTTTTTTAAAGTATTTTTTTACGTTTTTCTTTCCATTTTGAGCTCCGTTTTTATTCTCTCCCTTTTTTTTAAAGTTCCTCAACGTGACTAAAAGATTAGAAGAAATTTCTTTCAAAAACAGGCAATGACACCTGAATATGAAAGTACAAAAAAGTACTAAAGACTAAAAATATTGACCAGAGTAAGAAAACGAATGTAAGTAATCAGTTCTGAGATTATGTGGTGAAACATTACACTGAAGTAGGGGTGGGTGTGGAGAGACTTAGGACGTCTCTTGATAATGTTCAGACTTATAACTCAACACAGTGGTCGTAATTCTCCATGGTGGCATTCGTGTACTTTTCAATGTTACCTGGTTTAGCTCAGTAGGTGAGGAGGAGAGGAGAAGTGAAGAGATAGGTACTGTATACTGTATACGAAAATGATTTAGACAGACAGACAGGCAAACAGACAGATAGATAGATAGGATAGAAAAGATAGATAGATAGGATAGATAAGATAGATAAATGGATAGATAGATAGATAGATAGATAGATAGATAGATAGATAGATAGATAGATAGATAGATAAGATAGATAGATAGATAGATAGATAGATAGATAGATAGATAGATAGATAGATAGATAGATAGATAGATAGATAGATATTTATCTATAGATAGATGGAGAGAGAGAGAGAGAGAGGGAGTGGGGGACAAATAGATACCAAGTAGTAGATTGTAGAGAAATAAATCCACATGTCATGTTTGAAAGTTCCACACACACGTACATCTGCTCAAATATAACCTGAATAAGTGAGTGACAGAGAGAGAGAAATAGTTGATATACATAACATGAGAGAGAGAAAGAGAAAAAAAGAGATGATATACATTACAAGAAATATTAAACGAATGCAGAGAGAGAGAAAATAGTTGATATACATTAAGAGAGAGAGAGAGAGAGAAAAGATTGGATATACATTGCAAGAGAGGGAGAGAGAAAGAGAAAAAGAAATAAAGAAAAGAGTTGATATAGCCTACATTAAGAGAGAGAGAGAGAGAGAGAAAAGATTGGATATACATTACAAGAACCATTACATGAAGGGAGGTAGAGACCTATATATCTGTACGACCAAATACACGACACACATTGAAAATGTTGAAGTGATGTTGGAGTCACTAAGTGAGAACAAAACAAAAGAGAGATATTGAGTGACAACTACACTATCTCTACATTCATATATATATATATATACTTAAACATAGTTAAAATCCTAATGATTAAAAGCATACACACATACATCACTTAACCAAACATCCTTTGATCAATCAGCATCAAGTAGGCTAAGTAGTGATCATGATGTTATGAAGAACAGAAGAAGGATGTTTTAACACACCAGGGCTTAAGAGGATGTGAATCTAAAAGAAATAACCTCCCCCTAAAAAAATGTAAAACATTAACTGAACCCTAACCATCAGTGAAACAATTCAAGCAAAGCAGTACATTAAACGAAACAAAGAATCGCCCTGACACCAAAGGAAAAAAAAACAAGTTTGCACTTGCAGAGATATAAAACAAAAACTTTATTGATCACATCAAACAGAAGTCACATTAAACTATAGATCTGTGTATTTGTGTAGATTCTTTAGCATGAGATATAGATCCACGCTATTCTTGAGAGTTGGAGCGTGGAGCCTTGATGTCCATGAACGTCTAGAAGTGTCCTCAACTTGTCAGTGTGGCGAACATAAACTTAACATGGACACACTTTCACAGCTACAAATATGCCAAAAAGAAGAAGAAACTTCTGGAGATTGAGGGGGGGGGGGGGAAGCATCATAAATCTTTGAGCTAAAATCCCTGTCAGTAATTAATTTAGGGCCCACATGCTACGTTCTAGAAAGTGTCTACCATAGCAGCACACAACACTGAATGCTGGATACGTCAATGTTGAAGTAGATCTAGATCCATAAGTGTGCTTGTTAAGAGTGGGAAGAAGATGTATCTAGTTACACTTTGTATACACAGAGCGTAGACTGGGAAATGTCCTGCTGTTCTAAATATATATATATATATATATATATAAATTGTGAACCAAGGCTGTACTTTGTCTATGTGGGCTCAACTATTTACACTAAATCCTCAACAGCATATAGTTATGTAAACATAAAACGATCGTTCCATTCAGGTCTAGCACTGCGCCGAGATCCAGTTCGACTTTTAGCAGAACCAGTTGAGGACTTGGCGCTTTTGACTCTGGCCTGGCCAGACTTGGCGTGTATTGGCGGTAATGTGCTGGTTGATGATTTACTTTTCTCAGCGGAACCGCGCTCTCGCTTGGGAGACGTCGCTCGACCACCTGCAGTAGGCATGCTGGATGCTGAAGCTCTGGCTCCGTTTGGATGACGCCGCCTCGATATGGAGCCGGATTTTCTGCTCGGTGGGGAATGCTCATCGCCCAGCTGCTGTTGGCGTAAGATTTTCCTGAGTTTGGCGTTAAGTTTCTTTGCATTTTGAAGGAGCTCCTCTGTCTGTTCGTCGTCGAGATTAGCAACTTTGAGTTGCTCGGAAAGCTGGTCGGGGTTGATGAGGTTAAACGTATGGACCTGATCATTCTCTGGCGTATCATCTTTTTGGGCGCTTTCTTCATGAGTTGCTTTCTCTGGATCTTTATGTCTCTTGCTTTTTTCGTGCTTTTCCTCTGGATCATTATCTTTCTTGCCTTTAATTTTCTTGTGTTGTTTTTCTGAATCCTCCTGTTCTGTATTGTTGATATTGTCTAGTTTGGTTGTGTTTTCATCTTGTGTTTTAGTTTCAGACGACACTTCTGTTGAGTCTCCTGAAGGATGGTTGCTTCTTTTGGTGTTTGTCTTTTCATCTGGAGGATTATCAGTTATTTCTTCGTCATCTGATGTTATTTCTGTTTTATTGCGCAGCTCTTCTCCTGTTTCTTCATTCATTTTTTGTAGTATTAGCTGTTGTCCAGTCAGAATAATGTATTCATAAAACTTGTCAAAGATTATTTCACCTTTAAGAAAGAAACAAAAAAGTTTGATTGATTATAATGAGAATACTATACGTATAAGCATTTATAGCTAATACAATTTACAAGCCTATAATATCCCACGACATACACTACATATTTGATTTGGACTCTAGATCAATCGGTATACTTGGGCGCCTGTGAGTCCACCCAGCTATAATAGATTCCTAACATTTTTTGGGGAAAGTAAAGGCGGTTGGTCGTTGTGATGGCCACATGACACCCTCATTAACCGTAGGCCACAGAAACAGATGACCTATACATCATCTGCCCTATAGACCACAAGATCTGAAATGGAAACTAGTTAGGCCAGGTTCACATCTAACTTTGCATTCACTAGATCAGTGATGGGCAAGTTTTTTTTAGAAGCTGGTCAAAAAGTAAAAGAAAACAATGTACGGGCCTACATATATGATCAAATTTATATCAAATGAAACGATGCGAATGTTTTGATAATAGTTTATCATTAAAATAGGAAGGAAGTTATTCTTAGAAATGAACTGAGATGTTCAGTCGTCAATCTTTTTCTGCAAAAGATTTATATATCTTTTATAGCTGAAAAAAACAAAACTTTAGCAAAAATACTAAATCAAAAACAGTTTAAAGATTATATGAGCAGGAGATATCACATGGGAGTTGTATGCGCTCCGGACTGTCGTCTCGATGATACCGGGTTTGAACATTGGCCGCCGTCACCTACTGCAGGTAATATGTACGTAGTGGTATGTGCTTTCAGGATGCACTTTCTGATCAGACAGGACAACTCTCATTTCAAAACTTAGATTAACTTTATTGGACATGAATATTAGATTGCAATTTAATAAATTAAAATTGCAAGTCTGGTTTCTGTACATCAGGGTCCATGTTAAAAGGCACAGTATTATCACAGTTAACATGCCAAAAACTGTTTAAATGTATTGAAGTCTTAGATTCTTTTTTTTTCATAGTCTCCATAAAGTTTTCTTAAGTCACTCTGAAAATGTCTAAGATAGTCTTCCTTCACAACAGTCAGCGAATTCAACATCTTAAAATAAGACAAACAAGTTATACATTATTTTTAGCCAGCTATCTGACCAAACATACAAGTCGCTTTTTGAAACTTTAAGATGGCCCCCAAATATCTCCAATGTCTTCATTGATTCTTTTGTTTCCTATGCACTGAGATTTACTTTGTGCGAAAGATCAACTCTTATTAAAACATATAATGTCTACATCTAGATTGTAATTCATGTCATTTATTAGAAGACATTATTTCACGTCAGAACTTCATGAAACCTGGAACCAGGAACATGCAGGGGGGCTGGTCTCAAATACGGCACTAACAATATTCCTAAAAATTCCACTGTTGATGTATAATAATGTATATCGTTGACAAGACAATGCCTAGCTCGTTGGCCACACGGAGAAACTTCTAGTTTGACCGTTATAACGTTTCAAATTAAAAATGAAATAAATTTAAATGTGGCTATAAATTGGAGTAAGACAAACACATGGCGTAGGCTAGTCAGCTGTAGTGTACCAATAACTGAGTTTTTAATTACATTTTAAGATTAGTGATAGTTTATCTAAGCTTTGCTAGATTCTAGATCTAGACTAGATCATGAGTTCTAAATTAAAAGTCTAGATCTAGTTTTAAATGGCTATATGACAAAAGTAGCCTACCTAATTATACAATTATACAATACATACATAATTTTATTGTAATTCATATAATGGAAATATCGTTCTTTAAAATGTACTTTAACTTTTTGTCTTGTTATCGTCTAGGCATAAGTAGGCCTACATTTTGTATGCTTGTATAACTGTCAACGAGACTACTTTGATTCGGGGTTGATCTATAGTTCTGTGAACCATGGCACCTTTTCTCTTCTATTGGCAAGTAGCCAACTAATCGCATACAGATTAAAGAGATGAATACTTTTGCCTAGCAATAGGTCCCACTTGTGTTTGGCAATGTCTAGTCTATGAACCCAACATTGATTTCACAATCTCAGTGTGACGTCACGACCTGGGGGTCCTGTCGAACCTGTCCATAAATAAATAAATAAAAAAGACACTTACTGGGACATAGTGCGCCTTAAAATTAAACCTGACTGTTTGATTTGTCCAGTACGAAAGCGTGTGAACAAAAAAAAAAAAAGAATTATTTCGGGGGCAGTGGGCCGGGGGGGGGGGCGAGTTAGCTTCAATGTGATCCAGCTTTTGATTTCACTGTATCTGTGGCAATAAATCTATCGTATAGATGATATGATAAGAGACACTGATAAATATTCAAAGCAACACGAGTGCTTAATACTGCTTATTATCCTTTTGATAGTTGAGATAGTGAGGCTATAGAGTGATACAGATGTTATGACCATGTCAGAAAGGTCGGTATAGAGATCCTCCAGCAATATTCAGGTAGTTAGTGAACGCGTTTCCCTAGATACGTGGGTCATAGTTTAAGCCCGGTGAAGATGAATCCACGTTTCTGTTGCTACCGGTGATTAGTCAAAATAATAACCAGTAAAAAAAAAAAACACGTACTTACGTATTTATCCGCCAGGTCCACTAGATCTGAATGTTGTCCTTTTCAGTGGTATTGGAAAAAAAAAACATGGACTTAACACAGGGAGAGTTGATTTTCTTGGAACACGCAACACTTTGTAGACACGGCTCTGGCAGGGACATGGGGAATGCATAATGGAGACTTGGCGTAGTCAGAGCGTGTATGTGTGCGTCTATGCTTTCATTGTTTTTTTATTCAGTGTATATACGTGTGTGTGTATGTTTGCCGATACGTGGTTTGGAAGGGTAGAGAAGGAAGGCCTCCAATACCTCTATTGTAATTTACATATACACAATAGAAAAGGACCTAATCTGTTAACCATTCATTTATTAGCCACGGAAGTGCCTGACAACTAAATCGATCACAGGTAAAGCAAAAAAGCGATCAATATTTTGATTAATTGATTGGTTCAGGAGTCACCCTATCTCGGGTCAGTGGCAATTCAGAAGAATTTTTTTTTCGACTGCTTGTAAGTGTATAGAAGAGAGGGAGGCGTTAACCCATACAAAACGCAACTTAAGTACCTTGCCTTTGGTTGTTAGGATAAGTCATGCTCAAAGAGCTGGTGTGTGTGTGTGTGTGTTTGAGTGGGGTCTACCAAAACAGCTCAACTCTTATCAAGGAGTCGAAACAAAAAAAATAGAAAAATTTAATTACCATATAATATTTTTTAACAATGGTCTCGTGAATCCTTCCTGTGGTTCGATAGCCTCGATGGTTACGGGTTCAAATCCTGTCCGTCGCCCATTCTTCACCGTCCTGCCAGAGGTTTGTGCTAGTACCTAATTATCTTCACATGTAAAAGAAAATCCGAAAATGATAAAACAAAAAAACAGTCGAGGAAAACTGAGTAATGATAGTACTGCCTCTTGTTAGACACCGTCTCTGTGGAGGACTTCTACACTGAGTAATGATAGTACTGCCTCTTGTTAGACACCGTCTCTGTGGAGGACTTCTACACTGAGTAATGATAGTACTGCCTCTTATTAGACACCGTCTCTGTGGAGGACTTCTACACTGAGTAATGATAGTACTGCCTCTTATTAGACACCGTCTCTGTGGAGGACTTCTACACTGAGTAATGATAGTACTGCCTCTTATTAGACACCGTCTCTGTGGAGGCCTTCTACACTGAGTAATGATAGTACTGGCCTCTTGTTAGACACCGTCCTCTGTGGAGGACTTCTACACTGAGTAATGATAGTACTGCCTCTTATTAGACACCGTCTCTGTGGAGGACTTCTACACTGAGTAATGATAGTACTGGCATCTTATTAGACACCGTCTCTGTGGAGGCCTTCTACACTGAGTAATGATAGTACTGGCCTCTTGTTAGACACCGTCTCTGTGGAAACCTTCTACACTGAGTAATGATAGTACTGGCCTCTTGTTAGACACCGTCTCTGTGGAGGACTTCTACACCCGAGTAAT
The DNA here is from genome assembly GCF_947242115.1 of Biomphalaria glabrata. Taxonomy (NCBI): domain Eukaryota; kingdom Metazoa; phylum Mollusca; class Gastropoda; family Planorbidae; genus Biomphalaria; species Biomphalaria glabrata. The sequence goes on from NC_074714.1 coordinate 14,077,481, forward strand.
GATAGTACTGGCCTCTTGTTAGACACCGTCTCTGTGGAGGACTTCTACACCCGAGTAATGATAGTACTGGCCTCTTATTAGACACCGTCTCTGTGGAGGACTTCTACACTGAGAAATGATAGTACTGCCTCTTATTAGACACTGTCTCTGTGGAGGACTTCTACACTGAGTAATGATAGTACTGGCATCTTATTAGACACCGTCTCTGTGGAGGACTTCTACACTGAGTAATGATAGTACTGGCCTCTTGTTAGACACCGTCTCTGTGGAAACCTTCTACACTGAGTAATGATAGTACTGGCCTCTTGTTAGACACCGTCTCTGTGGAGGACTTCTACACCCGAGTAATGATAGTACTGGCCTCTTGTTAGACACCGTCTCTGTGGAGGACTTCTACACCCGAGTAATGATAGTACTGGCCTCTTATTAGACACCGTCTCTGTGGAGGACTTCTACACTGAGAAATGATAGTACTGCCTCTTATTAGACACTGTCTCTGTGGAGGACTTCTACACTGAGTAATGATAGTACTGCCTCTTATTAGACACCGTCTCTGTGGAGGACTTCTACACTGAGTAATGATAGTACTGCCTGTTTGCTTGTTTATTTCGTGCTGCATTGTTCTTACAGAACCTGCTCCTTCCCCCCCCCCAAATAAAATTATAAATATTTGGCTGGCAAGGAATAAATCTAAATTGTTTATTGACTTGTTAATAAATCAGAGGAACGACACAAAGCTTAAAAAAAACAACAACTGGAAACCTTTCTGTTTAAATTTTTTTGTTGATTCCACTTCAAGAGTCTATACAAGGCTCTGTCCGTCTGTTTAGAAATGTCTACACGTTATTTCTCCCAAACCTATCCTTGGATGAAGTTGAAACTTTGCACAAGTATTCAATGGCGTCGACAAGACAGGAATCAATTAAAAAAACAACAATTAGTCAATTAATTACGTTTAATTTTAATTTAGTCACATATAGTGCTAAATATATAGGGTTTAGTCCCCTTAGATACTTGGGCACGTTATTTCTCCCACACCCATTCTCAGAACAATGTGAAACTTTAGACAATTATTTGTTGTAGCTAGCAAAACATTAATTAATTAAAAAACACGAATAAATAAATAAAAAAATGACCAGTTAGACAAAGCTTTATTGGTTATTAATTATTTTGTTTGATATCGAATAAGGGAAATAACTTCTACATTATTGAGAGATATAGTTGTACGTGCGAAATAGTTCCCCTAGATAAGAGAATCCCACTCTTATTAAAAACGTTACCTTTACCATTAATTCTGTACACAAGCCATGTCCCCATTAGTCTCACAGAGATAATCATATAAGCCTAAATGGTCATTCAGCTCATTGTGAGGATGGAGTGAAGAGAGCACGAAATAACGCAGCTTTCAATTTCATTACAATTGTTTTGAAAACATTTCAAGACTTCCGATGCAGATTATAAGGGAAGTAAACAAAAAAAATCGTGTTTTATCAAAAATTTAGCAATTTTTGGATATAAGATTTTTACGCGCGTTAAGTTAACAATGTCAAGGACGCTAAATGTTACTTCCTAAATAAAAGCTACAAACGGAAGAGCTTAGAACAGTGGTTCTCAACATGCGGGTCGCAACCCCTTTGGGGGGGGGGGGTCGAATGACCATTTGCCAGGGGTCGCCGTAGACCATTGGAAATAATGGTTTTTCGTTAATTTTACACTGAAAATTTGTTTGTTTTGTTTTGTCATTTCTTACGTGAATGGTACGTTTTTACTATAAATGATACATAATTACAATCTAGTGTATAAAGTAAAAATATATTACTCAGATTAAGGCTAATTAAGATAACTCATTAAACGATTGTGAAGCGTCAATTGAATGAAATAAATTTGGGGGGGGGGGGGCGTGGAGGCATATAAAGAGACTGTAACATCATTGCTTAAAGGGAGACATATTTTTCCATTGGTAGTTACTTATTTTTTCAAACGCTTTGCTTAAGTCCCTTGCGGAATTAAACATAATTTCAATGGTGAAGATTGGAGCTCGTCTTGAAACTAGTAATACCTAATCGTCTCCTAGCCCATGCTATTGAAGAGAATATATTCATTACGAACAGAATAGTATTTTCTTTTATAGTAATTTAAGCACTATGGTGATTTTGTTTGTATATAGGATTGTAAACAGCAGTTGATACAACCTGGGTTATAAGATTTAAGGAATTCTATGTTTATTTATTATTTTACTATTTTTTCTTTGGTCCATTGGTTGGGACAGAGTGACAGCGCTTGAAGTTTTGTTATTTTTGTTGGCTGAGGCCTGAGTTATGAAGCCTGGTCGTACGGTATGAGTAATATAGAAGTCAGTTTTATAATTATGTAAATATTCACTTAGTTAACATTTGATGGGTTGTCTTCAGCTACAGATGCCCTGATTACTTTATAAAGTTATATTTTTTTTTGTTAATTCATCTCTGGCGTCTCTTGAGTTATTGAACGAAGTATTACTAGTACGTTCTGTGTCAAGTATAATTCCAGTAAGGAGTTCACAACAATCACAACAAGCACACATTTTTTTATACAATGATGGGAAGCTTAAATACGTCATAAATTTAAAAATTTGATTGTGATTTTATAACGTTAGCAAAACCACATTTAGGGCCTACTTAGGCCTAAGGCCGAAAAAATGATTATGGTTGGGGGGTCACTGCTTAGTGGATAATCGTATTAGAGGGTCTCCGAGCTAAAAAGGTTGAGAACCGCTGGCTTAGAATATTTGATTCTGCAATGATAAGAAGTTAAAAAAACAAAAAACTAACATTTTCAATTAACTTAAAAAAAAAACAAAGCTTATCAACAGTTCTGTACAGGGGATGTACCAAAAAACTTTTTTATTGATCTGGCTCCATATAGAAACACTTCCAATAATATCTGTAAGAAAATTTAATAAAAACTTAATAAATGATTTGCTATGTCAGCTTGAAAAAAAAACAACAACAATGTTACCATAACATATACATCCTGTAATAAGAACTGATAGAAATATATATCTCATGTCTTACAAACATGCAGGCACAAATATATATCTCCTGTAATAAAAAACAGACACAAATAGTGACAAATATATACACAAATATATATCTCCTGTAATACAGACACAAATATATATCTCCTGTAATACAGACACAAATATATATCTCCTGTAATACAGATACAAATATATATCTCCTGTAATACAGACACAAATATATATCTCCTGTAATACAGACACAAATATATATCTCCTGTAATACAGACACAAATATATATCTCCTGTAATACAGACACAAATATATATCTCCTGTAATACAGACACAAATATATATCTCCTGTAATACAGACACAAATATATATCTCCTGTAATACAGACACAAATATATATCTCCTGTAATACAGATACAAATATATATCTCCTGTAATACAGACACAAATATATATCTCCTGTAATAAAAACAGACACAAATAGTGACAAATATATACACAAATATATATCTCCTGTAATACAGACACAAATATATATCTCCTGTAATACAGACACAAATATATATCTCCTGTAATACAGACACAAATATATATCTCCTGTAATACAGACACAAATATATATCTCCTGTAATACAGACACAAATATATATCTCCTGTAATAAAAACAGACACAAATATATACACAGATATATATCTCCTGTAATACAGACACAAATATATATCTCCTGTCAATTAAAAAAAAAACTACTTCTAAAGTAAAGCATTCAGTGTAAGTGCACAACTGTCTTTTTTTTTTTTAAATCATTTTTATTAAAATAGAAGTGAATACAGTGGCGTAGCTAGAAATTTACCATCATTTGGGGGCCCGGGGGTCTTGACCTACCAGGGGGTCCACGCTTTTTTGCGTAATATTTAATATTTAATGAAAATAAAAATTTCGAACTCTCATTTCGGGGACCAGGGGGATTTTCAAATTCTCCCAACTTCTTCCTCCCCCACACTAGCTACGCCACTGAGTGTCTACAGATAGGTTTCCACTACTCGGAGATGAAGCAACGAACTGAAAGACGAAACGTTCCTGTAGTCCTTAGGGTTTAGGGTCAAATTTCATTCTTCGCTAGATCAAAATATCAGTGGAATATGAGTTGAATGGGGGGCGGGGGGGGGGGGACGCCTAGCTCTATCAAAGGGTAACAATGACACATTATAATAAAGTCAATCTGGAAATAAAAACACTCCAATGTAATTAGTTCGTCTTCCTGTGTATTTCTAAACATTATCTCTGCGTGACGAATTGGAGTCTAGAAAAATATAAATATCATATTCAATGAAGTATAAATATCTAACATTGTCTGCATCGTGACTAAACAAACAGACAAACAAACAAAACGACAAGGCGGAGAAAAGAGGGGGGGGGAAGGGGGGGCGATTCCAAAAAGAGAGGCATAATACTGTGTGTGTGTGTGTGTGTTTCTATAGTGACGGTGAGAGGATGTTGGCGATTGATTGGTGGCCATGCAGTGTGAATGATGCAAGGTGAGCGGCTCTGTCGTAATCTGTCTTGGGTAGGCCAGACGACTCCAGAATGCCAGAGTGTGAAGACGTTTGACAGTGAGTTAGTTTTGTTGAAAATATAAGATTATTTCATTTCATATCAGATTGTCTTCGTCTATATTGTAATAAAAGTTATATTTAGTTTTGTTTACAAAGGCGTTATTTAAGTTATTTCAAGTATTCAACGATAAAATATAATTACGCCCATAGCGGATGAGTTGTCTGCCAGCAGTTTGGAACTACAAGTCAACGAGCGTCAACAACAGATGCCAAGAAAATCCACAATTTATTGTTGATGTCTTGGGTCACATCATGTAACATAAAACTGATGAAAATCCTTAAAATAAATGTTTTTAGTTAGACACTTTTGCATGAAAATTAACGAAACACTTTCATCTGGATTTCTTTGTCAGCGTCTGGCATTTGATATCTAAACTGATGCTAATTTTTACAGAGCTTATTATAGAAACTCACTCTGTCAGTATAGTTACAATTTTGAACACGCTATTTTCTCCCACTTATTTTCATATCAAAATGAAACTTGGAACAACTATTTATTGCATAAACCAAATAATCTATTAATTAATATAAATTAATTATTTAGATTGATACAGAAAAGGGAAAAATATTCTTCAGCAGGGGCGGACTGGGTGTCAAAATCGGCCCTGGCATTTCTATACAATCCGGCCCACAATTTCTAAATCATATGATGGACGTCTACTTTTAGGTCTACCTGTCTTCAAGATCATTATAAAAGTTTGATAATGTATCGATATGCATGCATACAGCGAACTCTACAGCTGTATTAGAAATAGGGCTTATAGGCCCTATGTTGCTTCTTAATCACTGAGTATGTAGGCCCTAAGAGGATGAAGCCTACTGACCACGAATGAAGGTTATTTCGGAAAATGTGTTAAATTAAAGTAGTATTACACTGTAGTCTGTGAAAGATTTGTTTTTAAACACGACGCTCAGAGGGCGCCTTTTTATAAGAGAATGTTATAAAACCTTTAGCAATTTGATATGTGCCATTGTGGCATCGATGCGGCCATTTCGGTGGCCCTACCGGCCCATTTGGGTACCGGCCCACCGGGCATTTGCCGGAATGCCTATATAGCCAGTCCGCCCCTGTCCTTCAGTATTTAAATACATGGCTAAATATGTGGCGCTTTGTCCCCTTAGATAAGTGTACACGTTATTTCACCCACACCCATTCTCGGATCAAGTTGAAACCTTAGGTAGGTATGTATTGTTCCTAACAAAACATGAATTAATTTTTTTTTAAATGTGTCATTCAATTATTGGTAATAATTATTTTGTTTGAAATCGCAAAATGTTTGTTTTTGTTTGTAAAATGTTTTACATAATTCGGATGTTCCTTCAGAGTTGAAGATAGTTTACTTCCTAGTCCAAACCTCCCGTAGGACGACGGGGGATGGGAGCGGGCAGGGTTTGAACCCTCGACCATCGATAAATCCAGCGCGCAGACCGCACGACCAGGCAGCCAACTTCTACATTATAACACTATAGAGTATTCTATTTGAAATAAGTGCGTTGTTCCTTCCCTTAATTGATAGTATTCTATAGTTTAATTTTTGTTTTATGTTCATTGTTTAAAATTATGTTTGTATAGTGTATCCTTTATGCTATAGCAATATCAGTGCACTATGGCCAGGTCTCCTTAGCTGATAGATCTGGGAAGGAGGTATTTGGGAGAAGGTTTCCGTGCTGCTGCTACCATAAGGCGCTCAGAAGACATAACTCAGCTGGACTAGGAATCTGAACTCGAATACCTACTAGAAAAAAATTAAAACAAATTCACAAATATTTTTGGAAAAAAAGTTCTTTAACAAAATTATTTTAAAATCTTCTATTAAATATATATATATATATATATATATATATATATATATATATATATATATATATATATATATATATATACATTAAAAAACAGCTTATATTAAGCGTAGTTGTATCAATTAGTTTGGATCAGACATGTAATAAAATTTGTAATAGATCTAGGCTAACAATAATAAATCAGTGCGATTATAAATATTTTTACCTATTGTTATTGTTTAGCACAATTTCATGCTTTGAGCTTTCACAATACGCTATGATCCTAGCATTTGTCTAGACCAGTTGGGAAAGGAGGGGTGGGGTGAGAAAGAAGGGGGTATCTGGATGATCGCTTTTTAAATGCTTTAATAAAATAAATGGGGGCAACTACCTAAATTCGAACTTAAACCTCCCCAAGCTGACACTCTACCCACTGTGCTTGCGAAGTGCTTATGTACATAGAAGATTTTAAAGTTATCTATTGTTAGCTACTAACTTTAAAGCCGCTACCTCTAAAGGGGACTAATTAGGTTATACTACCACATCAGACATGTTCGATTTCTTACCCTTGTTTGAGATACCAAACAAAAAAAAAGTAATAACCAATACTTAATTAATTTTGTTATTAATTCTTATATTGTCAGGTAAAAGAAATATTTATTCAAAATTCCAGCTTGTTCCAAGATTGGGTGTCGGAGAAAAAACGTTTACAATATTTTATACCAAACAGACAGACAGATGGAATTGAAATAAGCTTTGTAAAAACAGAATTTTAGCAGAATAAAGTAAGAAACAAATTGGAAGAAATTTCAAAGAGAATATTGTGTAAACGAAACTCTAAGAATATTATTTAAAGAACGTAACAAAAAAATATTTTTTAAAGAAAATACCAAACGAATATTTTTTTTTAATGTACTTAGACAATAATTTTTAAAGAAAAACACAAAACGAATATAATTTAGAGAAAATACCTAGAGAATATTTTTAAAAGAAATAACCAAACGAATGTTGTTTTTTTTTAAAGAAAATACCAAGTGAATATAATTTGAACAATGTACGAAGTGCACACATTAATTAACCAACAAAAATTAAATGTCCAATAAAGAAAGGACGAGGACAAATGGATTGAGATCCAGTCTAATTAGTGTCGAGACATGCGTCTAGTCAAGTTTGTCGAGAGTCTGTTCAAAGTGTCTTACGTGAACAGAGTCTGATAAGACATTCATATTGAGTGTATCGATATAATAGTTCGGTTATAACGTTCCTCTTATTAAGCAAAAAAAAATAAAAAAATTAAGTCACTTCAAAGCAATTAAAAAAAAAACCTAGAAAAACAAAACAGTCTATTAATTACATACAGCCAGTACATTTACTATTTTATACTATCGACCTCATTGCGTGACATTGCCCAGATTGGGAACCACTACACTACCATTAACCTTTGATCAAAGCGGCGTGTGGGCTGCTCGCTGATACGGCTATACACGACAGACCCTCATGACCAACAAACTACTTGAAAAACTCGTAAAAGATCCCACCACCCTTCCCTTTTACTCACCCACCCGTGCGTCGTGTTCGATCTTCAGGACCATTATGATATGTGTTGACATAGCCATATTTACCCGCCACATTGAACCACTGAGTTGGATCCTGTAATACTACAGTATATGTTTTTCGGAAACGCCTACTCGTCATTTGGGAATCGGTCGACCTCGTCATGAACCTAGTAGAGTACAGAGCACAAACTGTAACTATTCTCAAATAGACGATCCAGGGTACTGAGATAATATATATATATATTATCTCAGTACCCTCAGTATATATATATATATATAAAATGATAAAACGAGATTTAAAATCAGTGCACATTGATACTGACCATTGTGAAGACATAGCCTTAGACCGCACTAGTTGGAGAGAGACGGTGACCAAGAAAGCTATAGACAGCGAGAAAACATGGGCCTCGACTCTTGAAGAAAAGCGTGCCACACGGAAAATGGCCAGCTTCTCTACCACCAAAGCGAAAGCCACCTTGACCTGCAATATGAACCTGTTTGAACATCAATAATGATCATTACGGGTGTCCTATGGGTCTAGAGTTTGAGATTCACTTACTATCAGGCCCTTATCTAATATTTCTGACATTAAAAGCTACTGCTAAAGTGACGTTGCAATATAATTCATCCTTGACCTTCAACTATTGCCTATTTTAGGTCAATAGTAATGCACGTCTTCTTCCAAGTCTTTCCTAACCTCTATATACACCCTTCACCCCCCCCCCCCAAACTTGAAAAAAAAAAACACATTTACGCGCCATTCCGTGACACTTAAGTACTTGAAAGTATAAAATGGTCATAAAACAAGAAACAGGGGAATGAGTAGGAAAGGGAGGGGGCTCCTGGGTGTTTAATATATGGCACCAGAGATATATGTTAAAATAGATAGATAGATAGATAGATAGATAGATAGATAGATAGATAGATAGATAGATAGATAGATAGATAGATAGATAGGGGCACTTTATGCGCCAGTTCTTGTGCAGTCGCCTTTTAATTCTTTACCTCCCCACCCCCCCCCCCCCCATTTTTTTTCTTAACCCCCTCCCCAATCTCTTCGCGTCAATGCTGATTACAATAGGTGTAAATAACATACGTATCGTATTTAATATGTAGATTTTATATACCAAAAACGAGTACATGATTTCATTACTTTAGATAAATATTATTTAAGCTTTCTTTTAATAAAATAGTATGTCACGATTCTTAGACATTTGATTATATGAAAGGTAAGGCTGGTGTTAAAAAGTTAAAAAGTTAAAAAGGGTGATAATTGGCAAAGCTAATAGTTCATTTTCAACTATGTTGAATAATTATAAATAGCTAGCTGTTTGGCTTATCCAGTGTAAAAAAAAAAAGAATAGAGATCCACACTAAGTTGATTACTGACAGCATTATGTAATTCTCTTACTAAGGTAATCTTATTTGAGATTGTGTTGACAGTACCATTAACAACATGACATCATTGAGTTTAATCAATTCATTGATCAGACCAATCCACGCTTGCACAATTTATAACTAGGCGTCATTTTCTGTTTATAGACGTCCACCTCACCTCTTTTTTTAGTGTTCTATATTTAATACTGAGGGGTTCCCTGACCTAGTATCCACTTATTTTTAGATCGCACGAAAACTTCTTTATTTCGCAGTTTATAATAATTTAGAAGCTGATTTTTCTAACAAGTAAGAAGAACAAAATAGTTTGAATTATTATTAAAGATTTAAATAAATGGATCTTCGTTGATACCAATTCGTTGAAGAGCCTCAGTATTGCGACTTTAGCCGGGGCGTAGTTTGTTTCTTGGTCCAATAATCTAGATTAATGCGCAAGACGACGCAGTGAAATCTGTCAGCTTGCGTTTGACAACATTATTCACGAAAATGAGGTCAGACGAAATAAACACGCTTACTTTCGCGTAAATGAACACAGACATTCAAAGCGCGCGACCTACTTGTTATTCTAGATTCGCGTTTATTGAAGTTGTTGACTACCGACATTGTCGACTCGAAAATGTCACTATAATTGTATTATTAGTAGTATTATTACTATTATTACTTGTTATTATGGTAGTAGTTGAGATGTAAAGCGCTTGAGTTCGAACGTTTTAGAAGACGGAGATTTGGAACCTTGGGATTTGAAGACCCCAATGAGCACCACCGAGACCAAAGCGTCAAAGTAGGCCTGAACATTAACCTGTGACGTTGTAACGTATGGTCAGGGAGGACTAATAGCATGTTGTGCGTACAGACCTATGACGGCAACTACCCACAGGTTGTGACGTCACAGATCAAAGTTGAGGCCCACTATAACGACTGGTCTCGGTCCATCCAATTCTAATGGGTCGTTGTGCTGGCCACATAGGACTCTCTTTAGCCGTCGCCCACAGAAACAGTTGAACTTTAAATCATCCGCCCAGTAGACAGATTGCAGGTCTGAAACGGGTTCCTGTTATTATTATAATTTCAGTATACACCGTACTCTGTGGGATAACAAAGTACATAGGGCTGTTGTATACTGACGATGTCAATTCAACAAATGTAATAAGTCTATAGTCTATCTATTAAGTAGAGAAAGAAAAATTCTTTTACCATGTTCAGTTCTGATGACGATAAAGAACACAAAAAGAAAGGTTTGGTTGAGGGGGAAAGTACTTACGACATCTAATTATTGTCTTAGTTACATTAGCGTCTATCATGTATGCGATAATACAAGCTGCGCCAACAGTGTAAAAAAAAAAAAAAGAACCCACAGATTTCTAGAACATGGTGCAGCGTTATTTTTATAGTCCAGCCATAAGGTCACTGTGTTCATAGGTTGACTGGACTAGGTCAACAGGTCACTCCTGTTTGCTCTAACTGGACAGGCGGAAATGACCTGACTAGGGAAACCAGCTGTTGAACTACATCAAAGAGATGTCTGGTTTTAAATAGCATCGGTCAGTGGGTTCCATAAGTTGATGAAATAGAAACGGACTAGAAATGAAAAAAATTAATTAAAGCACACACACACACACAGACATGTATATATATATACAGAGAGAGAGAGAGAGAGAGAGAGAGAGAGATAGACAGAGAGATAGATGGATAGATATATAAATAGATAGATAGATTAGGACTTAGATAGACTAAGACAGACTAAAACTGAAACACTCTTAAAGCTAAAACAAAAAAAACAACAGCCTAAAGGAAATGTTTTAATAACATCATTTAATAAGCTACTTAACCAATATAACACTAAAGAGCATATATAAGAGGATGCATTGTAGAACACATACCTCATCATAATATTAAAATGTGAATAATTTTGTGTTGGGAAAAAACATTTCAAACTCAGCTAATGGTTAGCTCAGAATAGTATGTACTCTTTGCTTTTGGATAAAATAAAAATAATAACACGGTTACAAAGATAGGTGGAAACACAAACTCAAAATCGGCCTCCAAAGTGGTCCACCCAGGCAGGTAAAAAGGCAGGTTTCAATATTTTCAGAAAGAATATCAGAATGAAATTCTATCAAAGGCAAATGACAGAGAAGAATGGAGAAAGAAGGTTTACAGATCTTTTGTGGTGCTCCAACAGTCCAGCAGACTAAGGAATAGGTGAAAGTGAAGGTGAAGTTAGATGTGAACCTGGCCTAACTGATGTCATATAATGATTATCTAATTGATATAATTGTTTGTAAAGGGTCAATCTTTTATTCAAAGCCTCAGGGTAAGTAGATTCCGTAAAAAAAATAATTCCTTTCGTTATGTGCCATAGGTATGTGTTATTACTTTGCAGTTCACACCATAATGAGAGAATGTACTTATTAATTGTTTAAAATTATGTTTCACTTAAATGCATGCTAAATAAAGTTTTTCTATTTTTTAAAAAAAGTAAACATTTTTTTTTATAAAAGTAGTAGCTAGTATGACAGAACCTACTTAACATAGCCATGCAATTGTACTTTTTTTTTTTTTTTGACAGAAAATTTAAATCCGTCCCCATAAATGTGTTACAAATGATGGTAAATGGATATCTCCCCTTACTAAATAGACTCAAATGTATACTACCATTAATAATCAAAAGTTGTAAAAATGGTGTATTTTTCATGAAAATACTGCTTGCATAGTTGATTTTAAAATTAAAATATTTCGTATTCAGGTAATAAAAAGTGTCCGTTGCATCATAACTTTTAAAGGTCTAAAATATCATGATGTCGGATTTTCACTATCTTTTCCGGATTACGAGATCTAAACGTGGCGGACGGACCACACAAAACAAATAGCATCTATTCTCTTTTTGGGGGCCGCTAATAATAATAATAACAATTATCATGATTATTATTATGGTCAATGAAATCGAATTTCTTCTGCCGCCTAGTAAATCATAAAGAACATTTAATATTTTTATTATTCGATTAAAGGTGATAAAGGTTATAAAATTAAAAGTTAAATAGTAACTGTAATAGTAACAATAATAGTATAATAACTAATAGTAACACTATGTAGAGAATGGAATCTATTCAAACCAAGGCAACTATTGAATGAATCAATTTTTCACTCATGGCATTCAACTCGGACGCTTATAGACTACAGATTTCCAGATTTTCCCATTACTAGATCTACTTCGTTTCAAAGACGCGTCTAGGAAATGACGTCATTGTTTTTTTGTTGTTGTTTTTTCTGGATAGGAGCGTTGTTGAGAGGATAGAACGAATGTTGTAAGGAGCAAATAGAGAGTTTATAGAGGAAAGGAGGATGGAAGTTAGGTGAGGGGTTGATAGGCAGCTTGGTTATTTTCTCCATTTGGTTCACCATTCTGGAGTTTAAACAGGTAAAAATTAATCCAATGAAAGGACTAAATTATTTGAAAAAAAAAAATAGGAAAAAGGCGGGTGGGGGGGGGGGGGGGCTAGGTGGCTGAGTGGCAAAGCGGTTGGCTTACGAACAGAGTATCCAAGGGTTCGTATATCTTAGAAGACGGATTTTGAATTTCGGAATTTTTAGGTCGCCCCTTTGTCCCCCCAACTATTATAGGTATCTGACGTCTGTTGGGGGAAAGGGAAAGCGTTTGGTCGTTGTGATGGCCACGTGACACCCTGTACTCTCGTTAACCGTCGGCCATAGAAACTTCACCTTTACATCTTCTACAATGTAGGACTCTGTATAAGAACTAACGTTTCTCATCTTTACTAATAATTATATCCACAGCAACTTTACCAAAGTACGATCACAGTGTGAGAAAGGAGGGGGGGGGAGGGACCAAGAAAGGCCCAATCAGGATCAAAATAAGGGTCGCAGCCGGCTTATAAAACAGTGTATGAATAGAATATAATAATTGACATATAAGAGCTTCGCTGTTAAAATGAAACAAGTCTGATCATTAAATACTCTAATTAATTTCGCGGAGTTATTCTCTCTTGGCCTATTTCTGTCTTCAATGAAAAGCGTGAGAAAAAACAACAGCGCTCTACATAGCAAGCCGTGGCGAGTAGAGCCATCTGTGACTGGACCAATATAGGTGTGCTCACCGCTGGCACCAGATGTTCAAAGTGACTCATTCCTCCATTCTATTGTCCCTCTTAGTGCACTCTCCATTAGCGTGATTATCATTCTTATTTCAAGAGCGAGAGTTTAAAAATAGCGTACTGAAATTATTCATTGAATTAAACCATCTTGAAATACGTTGTAAATATACTTATCTTCAATTAGTTACTCCTAAAAAAACATAGATCTAAATCTATATTAGTGCCTGTAATTAGCCTCTGAACTGTCAGTGTTTGTTTTACGGTCGGGGCTCAGCGTGGCATGAATGAAAATGGTGCGAATGCCTGTATTGAAAGTAAAAGACGTCAGAGAGTTTAGAAGATATGAATCTGTAGTGCTCTAAAGTGCAAAAATAAAGTATAAAAAACAAACAGAAAACGAATCAATACTTCCTTTATTTTGTACAGCGGAGACACCAAAAAGCTTGCTATTAATAGTTATTCCGCCATGTATGAAAATCTACAGTAACCAGAATGAAAGCGCAATCAAATAAGATCTCACATTGGTTCCATATTACTGTGTCTCTTGTCATGACAGTGTTTTACAGTAGCGTCACTGAAACTTGATATTTTATCTGGCAAGTGGAGCTCCAAACTCGGTGAAGGCAAGGATATTCAATGTCGGGATTTAGGACGCCCTTGAGTCCACCCAAATGCTTTCTGGGGCGTTTTAGCTGAGTGGTAAAGCGCTTGGCTTCTGAATTGAAGAATCTCAGGTTTGAATCACGGTGAAGACTTGGATTTGGAACTTTGAGATTTTAAGGACGCCCTGAGTCCACCTTGAAATAAGTTGGGGAAAGTAATGGCATTTGATCGTTTTGATGGTCACATTACACCTCGTTTACCATTGACCATATAAACAGATGTCCTTTACATCATCTTCCCTATAGATCGCTATTTGAAATCAAAACAAAACCAATGAAGATGCTTTAGGCAACTCCTATACCTGAAAACCAGGATGACTGCCTGGTCTTGCCGTTTGAACGCCAGACTGTCATTCGGACTTATAGATGGTCCCGGGTTCCAACCCTGCCGGCTCTTATTCCCCGTCCTCCTGCGGGAGGTTTGAACTCGGAAGTAAATTATCTTCAACTCAGAAGGAACTTCCGAGACATGTTAAACATTTTAAAGAAACATTTTTACCAAACAATGATAAGACTCTTACAGTGATGAGGGTCAAGCGAGAGGACGATGTTTCCGAAGAGACCTAGCCAGTGCTTTTTTGTTGTAAAAAAAAATAGGTGCCGGTACTCAGTGATTAGGTGCCGGTACTCAGTGATTAGGTGCCGGTACTCAGTGATTAGGTGCCGGTACTCAGTGATTAGGTGCCGGTACTCAGTGATTAGGTGCCGGTACTCAGTGATTAGGTGCCGGTACTCAGTGATTAGGTGCCGGTACTCAGTGATTAATAATAAACGTTAAAATACAAGAAAAGTAATAATTTTTCCGCACGTTGAAAAAGGTGCCGGTACACCGTACCTGTGCGTACCGTCACAAAAAAAAGCACCGCCTATGGTTGACGTCTGGCGAAAGGAGGACATGTCTTTCTTTTTGAAGTCATGTACTCCCACCGGCTGGCAGTGTGAAAATGTCCGGCTTTTATTGACTTCTTTACTGCCATGGCATGTTCAAACAGACAAAGTCAGCCAAAAATAATGCCTTGCCATGCCTAACGTGAACTAAAGGACTGGAATATTGTTTAGTTGTTTGAACAATATTGCTTAAAATTACTTGCTGAACAGAAAGATGAAACATTCACAACCGCCTCCAGAAACAGCGGTCTTTGTAAATAATAAAGGTTCTTCGCGTGCAATCTGTTACTCGGAGCTCCTCCACATGTGCGAATTTAATTTTTTTTGTTTATTTTCAAAAGCGTCTCGCTGGTCAACGCACAGTAATCGACACAGTGGACCTAAGAGAGAAGTAGACTCCCCATTGACTCATAAGTATTTTTCTCATACTGTTCAATCTAGAGAAACCATTGCTTGTCTTGGAGTTACTAGTATGAGTTTCAGTTTTTAAATTGACTTTATTTCGACAATTACATTCTAACCTCCATTATAAGATCTTGTCCTCCCTTAGGTGAGCACGTGACTTGTGACCTACTTCTGAGTACGTTCTATGTGTCATGGTTTCATTTGCAAATTTACAACAAATCTAGATTTGAAAAAAAAAAAACAAAAAAAAACCCATTAAAAACAATTTCCAGAAACCTTAAAGATACTAATTTTGTTCAAAGGGAAGAAACTGTGTTAATATTCAGATTACACATATTGTACGTTCGACAGAGTTACTAATCTTACCGGTAAACATTAACATCTATCTTTAATATTATCACTTGTATATGTCAAGTTATAGATATCTATTATTTTTTTGTTCATGACTTAGCATCTCAGTAAAGGAGCAATTCATAATAAGACAGAAGATGAATTGGCAGAGGAAGAAAGAAGTTCTTTTTTTTTTTTAATTTAATTTTTTGTTCTAACTTAACTTACAGGGTCAAAGGTTGAGAAACAAGATACAATTTAGGCTTCATTTATGTAGAGAATTATTGCCAAAGTCTGAAATATTTTTTAAAAATCTGTAAGACTAAGACCATGACTAAGACTAAGACTGCTTCAGAGACATGCACATAAATACAACAGAAACAACATAAAGAGTTCATTCAGAGCTACTACAAACAGGCATCTTGGTCCTTTTCATGTTTCCTGGTCAACGAGTGGCGTTGATATAGTCTGACCGAGTGAGGTACGAACAAGTTTTTGTACCGCTCTGTTCTTGTTTTGATTGACAATGGCTGTAATGATGAATTATTACCGAATTAGTTTTTGTCAATAGTACTTTGATTAAAATAGAGTTGTTCAGTCACGTGTAGGGGGAGGGCATGCACTGCTCCCTTTACAACCGACCACTATCCCATATACAAGGCTTCGTAATTAGTATTTGTCCATCGCCAACTCTACGCTCCTGGAACTGCCAACCCCTAGGCTACTTCTGTAGGCCTCCCGCTGGGAATAGCCAAACCCTAGGCTACTTCTGTAGGCCTCCCGCTGGGATCTGCCAACCCCCATAGGCTACTTCTGTAGGCCTCCCGCTGGGATCTGCCAACCCCTAGGCTACTTCTGTAGGCCTCCCGCTGGGAATAGCCAAACCCTAGGCTACTTCTGTAGGCCTCCCGCTGGGAATAGCCAAACCCTAGGCTACTTCTGTAGGCCTCCCGCTGGGAATAGCCAAACCCTAGGCTACTTCTGTAGGCCTCCCGCTGGGAATAGCCAAACCCTAGGCTACTTCTGTAGGCCTCCCGCTTGGATCTGCCAACCCCTAGGCTACTTCTGTAGGCCTCCCGCTGGGATCTGCCAACCCCTAGGCTACTTCTGTAGGCCTCCCGCTGGGATCTGCCAACCCCTAGGCTACTTCTGTAGGCCTCCCGCTGGGAATAGCCAAACCCTAGGCTACTTCTGTAGGCCTCCCGCTGGGATCTGCCAACCCCTAGGCTACTTCTGTAGGCCTCCCGCTGGGATCTGCCAACCCCCATAGGCTACTTCTGTAGGCCTCCCGCTGGGATCTGCCAACCCCCATAGGCTACTTCTGTAGGCCTCCCGCTGGGATCTGCCAACCCCCATAGGCTACTTCTGTAGGCCTCCCGCTGGGATCTGCCAACCCCATAGGCTACTTCTATAGGCCTCCCGCTGGGATCAGCCAAACCCTAGGCTACTTCTGTAGGCCTCCCGCTGGGATCTGCCAACCCCCATAGGCTACTTCTGTAGGCCTCCCGCTGGGATCTGCCAACCCCCATAGGCTACTTCTGTAGGCCTCCCGCTGGGATCTGCCAACCCCTAGGCTACTTCTGTAGGCCTCCCGCTGGGATCTGCCAACCCCCATAGGTTACTTCTGTAGGCCTCCCGCTGGGATCAGCCAACCCCTAGGCTACTTCTGTAGGCCTCCCGCTGGGATCTGCTAACCCCCATATGCTACTTCTGTAGGCCTCCCGCTGGGAACTGTCAACGATCACAGGTATCTCTTAGTTTCCTGATGTGTCCTCACGTTAACACGCCAATGAACCCAATTTGCCCCCCCCCCTTTTCCCATGACCCCCCATTCTGTTTATGTTTATAGCTGACTGGCTAGGCCTCACACCGACCTATTTATGCTGATGAACTCCCCTGGTCACTCAAGGTAGCGACTTGTTTACACTGACTGGCCGCGTTCTTCAGGAAAGCTTACCTGTCACCTGCAACGTCAATATAAGCAAAAGTAGGTCGCGATTGTTGTTTCGTCCTCGCACGTAGCACCAGGTCCTTCATAAACCAGGTGAATGACTTTATAGGATTAAGGGAGAGGTGAAATTGGCAAAAGCGGGGGGGGGGGGGGGGGATTGGGTCGTAGTTTTGTCCACTGGATGCACAACCTGAATCAGCAGGTGTCAAGATAAACAAGTATGTTGAGCACCTCACCATTAAAGTTCCACTGTGATCATCCCAGTACTCAACAATCACTCACGGCTCACGTGCAAGGCATGCATCAGTCACCTATTTACAAAGAGCGGTCAACAGAGTCATTTGTACGCAAGCTACGCAAAAAAAAACTTTTTTTTTCCTGCGATCCTTTCAATTCATTCGGATTTATGTGTTTTTGTTTTTTATGTTTTGTTATTTTTTTCCCTATTCTATCTCACCGCGTCTTATTCGGGAAAACAAAACAAAATTAAATTAAATTAAGAAACAAAAAGAAATTGAGATAAGTTGCGTTAATTAGAAATTAGAATAACAGGAATAAAATGTTTTAAAGAAAAAACGACTTGTAGTTTACTTCATTAATGAAAACAAAAAGTTAATTAAGTATTAGTAATTATTTATTTCGTTTGGTATTGAACAAGTAAAAGAAATAGTACTTGACAGATGTGGTGGTATAAGCTGAATTAGTCCCCTTTATACTTTTTGCAGAGAATTAAGGTTGTCGCTTAAGCGTTTGAAACTAACGATGCTATGAAACTTTGTTTTCATAAGCACATCGCTGGCACAGTGGCTTTAGATTTAGTAGTTGTTCGAATTTTTTAAAATAAAATATATTTAAAAAGCTATCACGGTAACCTTCACACAAATCGCCTCCCCCCCCCCTCCTGATTTTTCCCAACTGGTCAAGACAGGTGATAAGATTACAGCGCATTGGAAAAGCTAAAAGCATTAAATTGCGCCAAATAAAAACAATTGGTAGAAATTATCTAATCCAGTGGTTCCCAAACTTTTTTGTCTTGTAGACCCCTTGCTATGTTTTCCGGTTTTCGGTAGACCCCCTGCTCAACTTGCAACTTGCTCAAGTTGCACATTTTTTCAAATTCATTAACAAAAAAGTAATTTAAAACTACACAACTACGTATATTGTTTCATATACAAATTTATCGTTCTATGAAGTAGTCTTTCCAACATTAAATACTAATTAATTAATTAATATGCCTTAAGTATCATTGTAAAGGTTTCACAATGAGCAGTTTTGAATCTGCGGAACTGTTTTTATTAACAGGGTCGAAGGCAAGTAACTGGAGCCTAAACCAGTAAGCTTCGAGCAGGAAGGGCCCATTAACCTTGTCTTGCTACCCACCTAGCAGAAGGAAAACTGAATTCAAATCTCTGCTGCCTTGCTACTATACCCAAACATGGGAAAGGTCTCGTGGGTCTACCCTATGGAAATATAAGGAGACGGTGACCATGTATTCCTGGACCGTCCCCTCTTTCTCTTTCCTTAGGGCTTCCAGGTTAGGGCTTGCCTTGTTATGTTGGATGGAGGCTTGCGAAGGGTCTGTCCTATCCATCTTCAGCGTTTCTAAAGGATATCTACTTCAATGGGCTGCTGCTTTGTTCTTTGCCACAGTTCCTCAATCGAGATCTTGTCTGGCCAGCAGATTATAAGAATCTTCCTCAGGCAAGTATTGATGAATACCTGGATTTTTTTTTTCATGGTGGTGATGATGGTTCTCCAGGTCTCCGCGATTCGGAAGCAGATGGGCAAGACGTGGGGACAGTTGGAGAGATTCGCCCAGAACCGAGATGCCTGGAGGAAGCTGGTTGGTGGCCTATGCCCAGAAGGGACCAAAGGCATAGATGAGATGAGATGGTGACCATTAGACAGTTTGTAGCACACAGCGCTACCCCTTGTCAGACCAAACTGTATTTATGTCTTTTGCAAAGATTTACAAAAGAAGCTTTTAATTATTTTATAACTCATGCCACCGAAGCGACCATGAACTGTATTGCTGCTTAAAGAAGTTCTTTTAAAACAGATGTAGGTTTGTGCAAAATAGCTGGTAGAATCAATGTTTGACCTTTGCTGTTTTCCGTATTTTGCTATAAGTAAAGAAATCTTGTAAGACGCTCACAAACCATTATCTTCTCTACATGATGTCGAACAGAGATTTTGTGGGTCTATTCTGAACTTTGAGTGTTCGAAAGATTTTCAAATCTTAATTTTTGTCAAGGTGGCATTGTCTCAGATGATCCTCCAGCGTAACTGGTTCATATCGTCATAAAAAAGTCACTTAGGCAACTGCTTGTTTGACAAGGAAGGAATGAAGCCCAATTTTAAATAATTAATTCCGTACTATCTACATTTCTTTTTTTTTCTAAATATTAGTTACATGTAGACAAAATTAAGCTATTTAAATAAGTATTGAAATTGATTACAACAATTTTTCATTTGAATAGCAGGATAAATATTTAAATGATTATCGAAGGTACAAATCATATATTAGTGTATGAAATAATTACATTAATGGAATGTGAAAATAAAGTAACTCGACCTGCTTAAATGAAATTTAATATCGTAGACCTTCGTGGACATCTCATAGACCCCCAATTTATTTTTTCACTTTCGTAGACCCCCGTGGACATCTCATAGACCCCCAATTAATTTTTTCAATTTCGTAGACCCCTTGGAGGTCTTCGTAGACCCCTGGGGGTCTATATAGACCACTTTGGGAATCACTGATCTAATCGCACAGATTTGTTATTGTAGTCTAGATTCTTAATCTATTGGAAATTTAATCCAAACTTATAGATAAAATTACACTCAATGTAAGCTTTTTTATTTTTTAAAATATTTTTTTTTATTTTCGTTTAAATAAAAATCTTTTTGTTTAAAGAATATTATGCAAAAAAAAATAAGACTTATGATAAATTTATAACAATAGGATATTTAACTTAAAAACTATTACTAAGAATACGACACAAACTAGTAGTTCTTAAAAAAGAGAGGTATTCATATTAACGATGCTTAATCGCTTGACCAGTGCTGTAATTTAAAGTTATTTAATTATTGGCAGGAAAGAAAGATACGTTTTTTTTTGTTAAGCTTCTTCATAAACAGTGCTTTGCGTTTATGCAAAGCTTTTCTATTAAAAATTGTTACTCAGGGATCCTCAAACTGTGTGAATTTTTCATTTGCATTCCCGGGTATATCGTTAACGATGAGAAAGTATTTTCGACAGTGAACAAAGGAGACAAATACATTGCTTTGAGACTCAGTGAAGAGCTCTGCTTCTCACAAAGTACAATTATAAATACACTGCCTTGACTCAGTGAGAGCTCTGCTTCTCACAAAGTACAATTACAAATACACTGCCTTGACTCAGTGAGAGCTCTGCTTCTCACAAAGTACAATTATAAATACACTGCCTTGACTCAGTGAGAACTCTGCTTCTCACAAAGTACAATTACAAATACACTGCCTTGACTCAGTGAGAACTCTGCTTCTCACAAAGTACAATTTGAAGAAATGTTCATGCATAAAGCTCCATGCTTGTGTTAGTGTGGATGATGAAAAGTCCTTTCTTCTATGAAATAAGGTATCTAATAAAGTAGCATTAGATTATTATATATATGGCCTCTTGTGCCTCGGAAGACAATGGAAGCGCCAATGTGAATCACTGGCTTTGGTTTCGTCTTGAGACGGGGCAGAATCTGGTGTGACTGATCAAGCCAATTGTGGAGCGGCAGAGTTTGCCCCAGTTCGTGCATGTCTGTGCATCTGACTTAGGGCTAGTTGACACAAGAGTTACTAAAAGTTTTTCAAGTTTACTTTGTCTTTATATTTTTTGTCCTCCTTTACAAGACTTTGTCCTCCTTTTAGTCCTCCTTTCGGTATGTAGGTGTCTGGTAATCCTACTGGTTTCAGCAGATTATTTTTTTCTGTATATGCCAAATATGGAGCGAGGGCACCTTTGATGGAGTTGTTCGAGATGCCTTTGATTAGAGCATTCAGGTCTCCGAGCCATACACAATTGTGTTGAGAACCACTGATTTATTTACATAGATGAAACAGTTGCATTTAAAATCAGTGTATTATTTACGTCAACTACGTCATATTCCAGTTCATAGGAACTCGACAATAGCTGTAAAGTCCGATCTTCTCTTTGAAACGATTTACCATCAAACGTACTACACCCTAGGTTTGGCTAGGCTGCGTCTATCACATAATTCCCTGCTATTGCTGTTAAGTTTCGTTTAGGCTGATCAATTTCTTGCAGGCTGCTATCTGCTTTACCTCGTATCTTGTAACACCAACTTCCACAGCACTGAGTCATGATGACTGATCATATGCTATCATTTGAAATTTAAACAAAAATTAAATTGTCGCTTTTATATAGCGCTAGTTTCATGCTTATAGCATGGCCAGAGCGCTTTGGTCCAATCTCGTTTGTGGATCAGTGGGGGAAGGCGGGGGGTATCTAAGAAGGTTTTCCGTGCTGCTTTTAGATGCTCAGTAAACACAACTCTGACCGAGTCGGGTGTCGAAACTAGAGCCCCCAAGCCAGGCCAAGCTCAAGCATACTTAGCCTCTCAACCACTAATCCTTTCTGCAATATCTGTCGATTCCAAATACCTTAAGATCAAAAATTGGTTGGGCATCACAGATATGAATGGCTTAGTGAAATAGAGACGATATCAAAGAAGTTGAAATTATGTGAAAAAAAAAAGCCAAGAAATAAATCCCTAGCACTAATAAGGGAACATATATATAAAGCTACTCTATAAAATGCCCTAAAAAAATACAAAATTGTCATTTTGGGGTGTCATTCAATGTGGGAAACGCCAATCCTACTCGCGATAAAAACAACAACAACAACAACGGCCTTGTCAGCTTTCATTTAATAAAAATCCTAGTGCGAATTTTAACCAGGAAGTTCCAATATTTTATTTCCTATAATAGTCAATGGCATATGGGTCTAAATATAGGTCTAAATCCATCTCAATCTCTTAGAAAAAAAAATCAAAAGCTATATTTTGGTAGTCTAACAATAGTAAATCTAAAAAGGCAGATCTGAATGTTTATCTGCTTTTAGTTGGAAAACTACCTTTTACTGTAGATGGCTAGTAAAACTAATTTGACCGTGATTTTGTACTTAGTTAAATATAAATAAAATGCAAAGACATATTTATTTTCTAACAAAAAATCTTAATTTTCACTTATTACCCAGACTAAGCCCTGCGCAATCGTTGCACATAGGGCCCCGCAATCTGTTGGGCCGGCCCTGTATAGGTATTTTTTTTAATTCAAGAGACTTTCTTATAACCCATTTTCTGTAAGAAGCAGGGGACTGCACTGACGCAAGGGAAACAACTGATAATAAAAATATATTAATACAACTTATGCAGTTGCTGTTCCTGCTAGCGATTTCGCAAATTTGAGAAAGTAATTTTTTTTTAGTTTAAGATTTAGATTTAGATATACATGTGGGTACAAAGCTTTTTTGGAATGAAGGTAAATACAAGTGTGATGGTTAGTTTTCCAACCTTTAATGAAATTCATCATTTACATTTTAAGCCCATGTAATATGCTAACTCTTCAAGTGTTTCCACAATCCAGTAGGCCTATATTACTGGTATATTTATTTTATATTAAACGGTATAACAAATAATTCGAAGCATACAGGTTAATACAAAATTAATCTTTTTTTGTGTGTGTTTATTTCCACAATGATTTAAAAATACTATGAAAATATTGCTATAACTTAGCAATTAACCTCAACGAAAGTGATATAAAACAGAACGTTTAATAATCAATTATAAACTAGAACTAGAGCCAAACCCAGAGTCACATCTCAGGCCTTCTTGTTTACATCTCTAATCATTGGCCATCTTCCTTCCTCTGTTCTCTCTCGTGTCTTCTGGTACACAATGTCGCGCCAAATGACAGTGCGTAATGTAGAGTCATAACACTGCCCCCTCCTTAGTTATGTTCGTCCCGAACATGACCAGATTTTCGACAGGGCAGCGGGATTGTCAGTGCAGATGAAGTTCTGGCAAGAAAGTTATAGTCCCACTGGAGGCCGGGTCATAAACACACAGTCATTTTCAGCCATCTTCAGAAAGTATGCCTATCCACACACATCCATTAACCACATTATCAGTGTCCAGTTTCCGCTGAAATTGATTCATCTTTTACTCTGCTTTGTGAAGGCAGACGTGCACACGTTTGTCAAGTCCAGACCTGTTAATGGTTTTTCTGGTATTTGCATTGTTCATTCGAGGTGCCGCCCGTACAGTTCTTATTAAATTTTTGTCTGCAGTTAGTACTGGTAGCCAAACAGGAGTATTGGACACAGACCCAACGTTGTCTGATTTGGTCATGCCCATTGAAGCACTCATCAAGGACATCGAAAGCAATAGTTTCACTCTGCTTATAGGTCACTCCTCTAGTTTCTTCATTTAGCGTTTTCTTTTCGGGTCTGCGCTTATCGTTGAAAGGTTGCCACTTTCTTTATCTTGAAAGCTAGACGCATATGATTTGTCATTATGATCATCGACGGTCCTGCCACTACCAACACTTTCGTTGCAACCAACCGTACAGCCACAACAATGATTGGTGGATGTTTCATTCTCCGCTTTTCAAGGATGCAGCTGGCCTTCCAGTTTGTCCCTTTTATGATACCTGTTTACGGACATTGGACCATTTTGATATGGTCGTATGTTCGACTCGTTTCACATTAACGCCTTCCACATCATCATTTAGCAATGGAAACTCTATGTCTCCATATTGTACAGTTCCACTTCCAATGTTTAGAGATAAACCGAATTCCTGCATAAAATCCAAACCAAGGATGCAATCGTCGACAACATTGGCGATCAGAAAATCCTGACTAAATAGTTGATTTCCTATTTCAAAGTCAAGCCGTATCTGTCCTAATATAGGTAACAGTTCGCCACCTGCTGTTTTAAGAGTGTAGCCATTCACTCGTATTATTTCTTGATCTCCGATCAGACTGGGTCTAACTATCGACCGCGTAGCCCTTGTGTCCAAGAGGAACCTATGAGAGCGAACGCCAATCTTTCCTTGCACTCTCAAGGTTCTGCTTTGCTCTAACACTCTGAAAGGAGTCTTCATTCTCGGAGTTCCGATTTCCTGGGCTGCCCTTTCTTGCTCCCTAAACCCGTGGAATCGTAGCGATTGACGTTCTGATGCACAGCCTTGGCCTTGGAAAAACATGTTACAATTCCTCCGTACATGACCTGGAGTGTTACAATTCCAACAAGGAAATGTCTTTCTACTACACCTTGAGGTCTGATAATGTTCCTGTTCATTTAAAGCCTTTTCCACCATTCTTCGAATCAGCCTCGGCAGATCCTCCTCTTCCGACACATTTAACGTCCGAAAATAGTGTATGTTCCTCGCTGAAACTTCGGCCGCCTCGTAGGACATGGCATAGATGAGGGCTTCGTTGATTTTCCGTTTTCCGCTTTTTCGGACGGCCTTCTTAAGTTCCGAATCTCGCATTCCATCTATAAAGGCATCTGTGATCAGAACATCCAAAAGTTCCTGTGTTGCCGATGGATAAGCAAGACGGGCGAGACGTTCTATGTCTGCTGCTAATTCCTGTATTGTCTCTCCGCTCTTCTGTTGTCGATTCTTTAATTGCATCCTGAAAACTTCCTGCAGGTGTTCATTGCCGTATCGTAGTTCCATTGTTTTGACCATCCGATCCGTCATAGTCTGTAACAATTCGGCTGCCTTTCCTCTGAGTGCCAACATAAGACCAGTTGCTTTCTCTGCTTGGGTATCCCATATGTTGATTTGCGCCGCCGCCTCGAATTGTAATCGATACACCGACCAAGACACAGAGCCGTCAAACATCGGTGGTTTAATCTTCCCCGTCATTTCAGTCACAGTGGCACCCGCATCTTGTTTCTTTTGCAGCTCCGCCTTCATTTCATTTCGTAATTGTTGAATTTTGGAATCAACATCTCCCAACATTTGGGACCTTAATTCAGCTACCTCCTTTCTTAATTGTTGTTTGAAACTGTCTATGTCATTTTTCAATTCAGACACAAAGGATGCTATAGAGCTAAGTTTATTACCTAATTCATTTTTAAGTTCATCCTTCACCAATTTCAGGTCTTCCTTTATTTGCTCTTCCATCGATTTCCAAATCTCCCCCGTATCGGGTTCTATTTCAAATAAATAGGTGTCCGGATCCTGTTCATCATCTATGATGCTTTGCTTCAGACGCTCCATGAGCGCTTCTTTGTTGCCGCTTACCTTCAGCTCTCTGCATCTGAGTTCTCGTCTAGGTTCTATCAATGAAATCTGACCAAGTGTTTTCGTTGACGCCATCCCGTATCTTTCTCACGTTGGCCTACCAAAACTTACGTTGGGTTATCCGAAAAGAAAATGATGTAACGGGCGTGTACAAAGACCTTGTTCCCACTTTCGTTGAGAATCCCACTTCTGACACCAATTGCTATAACTTAGCAATTAACCTCAATGAAAGTGATATAAAACAGAACGTTTAATAATCAATTATAAACTACATCTAGAGCCAAACTTAGAATCACCTCTCAGGCCTTCTTGTTTACATTGCTAATCATCGGCCATCTTCCTTCCTCTGTTGTCTATCGTGTCCTCTGGTACACAATGTCGCGCCGAATGACAGTGCGCAATGTAGTCATAACAATATTTATATTTTTTTTTTTACAAAGAACCGACTAGCTGGCTGCCTGGTCTTGTGGTATGCGCTCTGGACTGTCGTTCAGACTGTCTCGATATTCCCGGATTCCAACCCTGCCCGTTTCCATACCCCGTCGTCCTGCGAGATGTTTGATCTAGGATGTGACTATCTTTCAATCCGAAGGAACACCCGAAACATGTTAAACAAAACAAACAAATATTCAAATAAAACACAATAAAATCCACAACTAGCAAGCATTTTGGTACATTCGTTTTACAGAAAAAGAAGCTAAGCATTTCATACAATCATTTGTTGTGTTCACTTTTCAATTGATAAATAAAAAGCTTGGTGTATCCAGTGTACAGGCTAAAGTGCTTGTTGATAAGGTCAGTTGTCTTAGTAAGTGATCATAATTCTCTTTTGCACTATCTAGCACTGCAGAATCAAAGTTTCTAAACTCTTAAAGTGTGACAAGAGGCACATTAAGGGTAGCTACTTTTTTCAATAAAAGTTAGTCCCCCTTCAATACATTATTTAAGTCCCTGTTAACTGTATACAATGGCCACTTCCTCTTTAGCCTCTGAACTGACCAGTGTACATTATTGTTAACTAAATCCCATAATGTTTATATAATAGTTTTGTTGCTATGCTCCGATTGTGTTACTCAAGAGGAGTGTGCCACTTTGTGGGAATATATTTTTCAATAACGAGCTAAGAAGACTTTATTTATTTGTTGTTAATAAGTTGGTTGATGTAAATATTATGTCTACATAGTCTCTTATCCTTTCCTGTATGTGGGTTTTTTTTTCTATCAAGACCAGATTTGGGTCGTATAGTATGTAAAAGACAAACTTTTGTCTTGATACGAGACAGTAGTGTGTCTCATGGAGGACGGTCCTTTGACTGTTAGGACCTGTAATATATTATTGAAAGCCATCGTTTTGTTTTTGAGATGAGACACTATTGTACCTCTGTGGTGGCGGTTCTTTGATTATTTTGACTGAACCTGTCCTACTAGTTTGATTTTTTGTTCATTGTTTGACTTGCTTTTGTAGGCCTTTATGTCCGTTTTCTTTTAATGATCTTATTCTTTTGTTCCTAAATAAACTTTTTATTAGCTGTAACTAAACTCTCCTTGTTCTTACTTGTACGTCTCAGTAAGTTTTAGATCTAGAGGTTATAATTAATAGCCTACCTTTTTTTTTTTTTGGAAAACGCCCCTCCTCCCCCCCCCCAAAAAAAGCAAAAATATCGCTGACCCCGACGTGATTTGAACACGCAACCTTCTGATCTGGAGTCAGACGCGCTACCGTTGCGCCACAGGGCCACCTGCTATCCTCTTATTTATAAAACATTTATAGCCTAGAAAACTTGATTGTGATCGATACCACAAGGGATTGTACTCTTTTTTTTTATGTGAGCAACCAGAGTCGTCTCATTGTATATAGTATAGATCTATAGTCAATATTGATTTGTTATAGTATAAGAACTATAATAGAGATCTATCCTACAAATCATCTAATGTAGATCTAGACTCTCTAGATCTATTTATTCTATTCTAAATCTTAGTCTTAGAGATCTAGAAACTTTACATGTGAGTAGTCCATGATCTATCAAAAAGAAATCATCTATTGAATCTATTCAACTATTTTTATTGACAAATATTGTCTATAATAATAATAATTCATTAATTGACTATTGAACTTGAAGTAATTGAAGTTCAATTGAACTAATAATACTTAATCTAGATGTAATAGTAATACTTAATTGACTTAATAAAAGTTAATACTCATCATACTAAAAACTTAAACTAGATCTAGAATCTAGATTTAGATCTAATTAAATCTAATACTTTAGTAATACTAGATCTAGTCTAATCTAGATCTAGTAAAAATAGTAATACTAGAAACAATGGGGCTCAATGGGGTCAATGCTCATACTGTAAATTAAACTATTTTTAATATTCTTATTTAGTTATTCTAGTAAACTGGTAAACTCTACTCTCTAGATCTAGATCTATTCTAGAGTAGTTTATGCTATTCGGACACCTAAATCTATAGTATACATACATAGAGTGTTAGGCCAAAATTTCAAAGTTTGACTTTGACAGCGCATTATTTGACAGTCACAATGGTTCGACATAGTCGACATAGAAAAGAAAATGAAGTATCAATATCTTCTGACTATAGTTATAGTTTAAAGAGAATAAGGATGACTACTTATATTTGTACCCCTAACCTAAAAAAGGTTATTATATTTAAGGTCAAAGAGGCCATGTGTTTTCATTTAATTCAGACAAATTTGACCCACATTAGCCTTAAGTTAAGTGAGCCTTAAGTAGGTACTTTGATAAAAATTTCAAACTCAATATATTGTAATGAAACTGATATAGTTAGATAGAGCTCTTTAAACTGAATTTATTGATACCTAATTTATGTTTATAAGATAATTAGAACAGAAGTTATAGCAATTTTAGTGGCGAAAATTTTGCCTATATTTTTAAAAATATTTCGTGACCGAAAAAGGGAAATTTTGCAATAAAAATGCTGTAACTTATAAACTATTTGAGTTATTTGCATGAAAATTTCACAAGAAATGCATGATTATTTCCTGATATTTATTTTACTTTCAAACAACGGATAGACTTTGACGAAATTTTCTTAATAATTTTTAAAGTGAGGTTACTTGTAAAAAAGAAACGATCGACGAAGAAGTCTAAGTTATTATCTTGCTCTATCATACTCTATGTAAAATGTACTTTGTGGTCCTTTAAATATTATAGCTGTTAAGTTGGTGATGATTAGTATATGAAAAAAAAACTGAATTAGCCAACTAACAGTGCCAATCCTATTCTTTGTTCTAATGCAGACAAGGACAGGTGTTTCAAGAGACATGGCAGACAGACATTCACTAATTGCTAGACCTTTGAATAAATCTGGCTTTTGATTTTCCTGCTTCAATTCCAGCTCCAGCAATCCACCTTTTCTTCTGTTTCTTCTTCCTCTGATACTCGTCACTGAATGCTCAAACCTTTTTTTTTCTTAATGTAGCCTACTTAGTGGCATGGTTCAAAATAATTCTTCTGGTGTCTGCCAGTGGCGTAGCAAATAGGGTGCAAATGGGCCTATTACAGAAAAGGGTCCCAAATGAGCTCATTAAATGCAAGCGGAAAAATTGTTTTGATTGTAAGATTTTAATTGTTTTAAATTATTACATTTTTTTTTACTTTAACCATTTTATATATATTGTTCTTCAATTATATTTCTGGTATACTTAGTAGGCCTAATTAGCAAAATAGCAAATTGATTTAAATCTTATTACACCATATTTTCATGCTTATAACCTGTATATGCCTATATCCGCACAATTGACAAAATAAGTACAAACAAAATGCTGCACCCTTATATATCCTACATGTGCAAAGTGTGACGTACCGTAAACTTGTCACAATGGATTATTGGTATGTTAAAGATTCTCTGCGGCTTTGGTATAAGATATTCAAAAAGCTTTCCAACGTACATTTCACAGCCATAAAGCAATATAATGGAGTTAATAAAGACCCACCGGTATGTCTATAGTTTCTGTTATGTTTTGTTTATGAGTAAATAGATCTTATAAACCCTGCACCTTTGTATACCTGGAAAACAGCTGCCTATAACCTGCGGGTTATATGTGCAGAAATATGGTACATTTGTACTGTAGAATGAACTCTGCTAACTCTTAAATTGCCTGTTCCGGGTCTTATTAAATTATAATGTGTTAGGGTTTCAAGAAAAAATTATCGCATATTTGTGACCATTGTGAAAGTGTTCTATCAGATACGATTTTTTGTTTTTGTTTGACTTTTTCCTTCTTTAATATTACAGTATGTATTCACTAGTTAAAATGCATGAATTAATAATATCTGTTGACAGTAAATTTAATTCAGTCGAGTCATCACTGGTAACTTTATCCTACAATTTAAGGGTTGAATTAATGCACTGATTGCACATCGTCTTTTGTTGTACAGATACAAAATGATGCTTAATTCTGTCCTCACCCACATTTATTTCAAAGTATTTTATAATATTTGTATGGCTACTTAAAAACTGAGCTCGAGATTGACTTTCTACTGAGTAGGATAAACAATCATCTTATCAAAAGTGCTTAAAAATACGTTTGTTTCCTATGAAGTTGTAAAATTTTCAGTCAGGACATTGGACAGATTTCAGGTTCTTATACTTGTGACACATTCAGAATACATGAAGATGTGACTCAGAATACTAGCAAGTTACATGGTTGACCAATGACACTGACTTTTCATATGACCCAAAGTTTGAGGAACTTGATCTCGTTTACCCCACGAGAAACTTTTGTACTTTGTGTGTTGTCTGTCTGTCTTATGTCTTGTTACAATGCTTATATCAACTCTGTCTGTGTGTCTGTCAGACCAAAAGTTTGTACACATTATTTCTCCGACACCCAATCTCAGATCAAGTTGAAATTTTGCACAATTATTTCTTTTACCAGACAACACAAGAATCAATAACAAAATGAATCCATTAATTAAATAACTATTGGTAATAAATTAATTTGTTTGGTCTCAAACAAGGGGAAGAAATTTTACTTGACTGAAGTGGTGGTAAAAGCTGAGTTAGTCCCCTTTCCAAGGAAAAGAAATAGTACTTGACTGAAGTGGTGGTATAAGCTGAATTAGTACCCTTTATAGATAGTCGTCTAAGGCTTATTACAAATTTGATTACTTGACTGATCCAAACTAATTGATATACTATACATAATATAAGCTTTGTTTTTTTTAAAAGTATTTTTGTTTATTTTGTTTGTTTTCTTGGCAATGTACTCTCACATTAGATACAGTATTTGGGTACAGTCACATTCAGCTTACCATCGTTATCCCAGTATTCCAGAACTTGGGCCCAGAGTTACCTTGCAATACAACTGGTGTCAGCATTCCTTTTATGACCTTATGCAGTTCATGTGTCTTCTACTTATTCCGTGACATTTTATGGGTTGTGACTAGTCATTCTTGTGTTTTATCGGATGTCTGTACATGCAAGAAGACTCTGACCAGTTTAATCTTAGTTTCTATTTTAATATTTTAATGTCTTTAAATTAGGTTATCTAGAAGCATCCCACTCCAGTATCCTTGTTCCCTTTTCCAGCTCGATCTAAAGGTTGGAAATGCAATTTTGACTTTTGGCGCTTAATGTAAATGCTGTTCTTTACTCAGTTAGCGTTCATTTAAATCTCATCTGATGCATACCTATTCCTACTGTCATCCGAACACTAGCAAAAATATACTAAAAAAAAAACAACAACACATATTCGATGAGCCAATAACCATTTTGTTTCTAGTCAAACAATGCGGTTCGAATTCCCATCAAAAACCTGACAACTATCATCCTTATACAGTCAACAAGCAACCGAACATACATAATACAACAGATTTGTTCTTGTAATCTGTGTAGCTCTTGTTCTGACTGTGATCAAGTATTGCCCTTTCCTTTTTAAATAATTTGACTAATGTGAAAGACTCGCTTGTACAATGATTAATTACATTAGAAATGCAGTGATTAAAATCACTGTTAAAGGTTTTTTGATAACCTTTTAGTGGCTAACTGCATGACATGAAATTAATTATTATTGTTTTTTTGAAGTTCGCTTTAGTTCATAAGATAATTTTTTTCCTTAAAAAAAGGACAAAAACTTTAAGAACATTTATTATACTGCCCTTATTAGATCTTGTTGCAGGTCTCATGTTTTACTTCGCTGGCTCCCTTCAGTGGCGGCACAAATAAGGCGTGTAAGAGGTGAATCAATAGTACGGCCGTGAGATGAACGAACACTGGTGTGTATTAGACACAGTTGTCACGTGGGCAAAGCTCCTCTTCCGTTAACCTTTCCCCTATTGTACACCCCCTCCCCCATCTTTTTATAGATGATATGTTTGAACTGGAACTAATGCCTGGTTGATGGATGTTTTGTTTGGGCGAATGAAGCAATCGTAGTCATGGTAACCGATGGCTTAGTAAAGATTATTTCCGTTATCCGCAGTAAAAGTACCTAAAGAATTGGTCTACATGTCCGTGAAGGAACAAGTCTCAAACTTATTTAAATTGCTGTCTTCTTTGAGTCAACGATTCTAAAAGTGTATTCGAATTGTTTTTTTTTTCTTTTTCTATGAATTAATGATTTTCATTTGACATTTGGTCATCCGATATTAGTCTGAAAGTAACAAGCCGTATAAATCACGTTTCTCCATCCACACACCAAGACTCATTGAACCAGTAGCCCCAGTTTAATCTCCACAATGGGTCGACTTGTTGCGATGGTGTTAACTCTATTTCTACGTTTTGTTTTTTTGAATATGTTGAATGAACAATGTGCAAAGTCTGCCGTCGTTATTTGTTTAGGGGACGAAATGATACATTTTCTATACGAGATAAAACACTTTAGTTCTTCAAGAATAGAAATCACGAGAAGATTGGACACACGCTATGAGCAGACAATATGACGTAATTATATAGATTTACAAAAAAGTATTTTTAACATGAAGCTTGAAGCCTATTAACTGAAGGGACCCAATACAAACTTGTGTCCTCTTTTTATTGGTTTTTAAAAAACAACCTTTCGACCAGGAAATAAAGTCACAATTTTCAATTTTAATTGACTCCTTTCCATTTTTTCTGTTTTCAAACTTCAAAGTTCGCGAAGCCAGTGTCTAACAAAAGCACGAATGTAAACTTCCTGTTTGCACGTCTCTCGGGACATGACACGTATGTCACGTGACCGTGACCCTTTAACACACACATGCACTTTTAGTGTTTTACCAAAAGACTTGATATTGTTGCAATCTCAACGAGTGGAAATGGTTTTCAGGTCAGAACTCAGAATGATTGGGTCGTAAGTGGAATAAAAAAACAACAACACGTCTTTAAATTTGTTATTTTACTTTTTATAATATTAAAAAAAAGAAATGCATATTAGACAAAAAACAAAGCATAATGCAGAAAGAACCAAGTTAGCTTGAATAGTCCCCCCCCCCCCAACCACCACCAAAAAAAAAAAAAAAAACAACTTTCCCATCATTACAATCTGACATTATTGTTTCTGCTTTCTTTCCCGCGCCACTAGAGAAACAATGGAGGCTCAAATAGCCCGATAAACGCTATCTATTAGTGTCTCGCCTTGCTCTCTCTCCCGGTGGCTCCTCCTGGTCACGTGACGTCTCCAATAATAGCCTCTGTGAGACCTATGGTATGTTAATCTTAAGTGTAGTAGGCCTATTTGTTTAATTTTTTTAGCTT
This sequence comes from Biomphalaria glabrata, assembly GCF_947242115.1. NCBI lineage: Eukaryota > Metazoa > Mollusca > Gastropoda > Planorbidae > Biomphalaria > Biomphalaria glabrata. The sequence goes on from NC_074714.1 coordinate 14,111,211, forward strand.
TCGATGCCGAGCTGTGCCATCATGTGAAACATTTATGTAACTGTATATATTTTAATTTATTCATGTAGATTAGGTTTGCTATTATCACTCAACATGTTATGTTGAAAAATGTTAAAATACGACTTTAAATATTAACTACTCAATTACTGGATTCTTTTTTTCAAATGCCTGTCATTTATAATAAAAACAACAACATAAAAGCTTCCCTAAGGGGATTAAGTCCATATTTACAACTATATATCACTAATGTATAAGTTATTTCCCTTTTTTGATATCAAACAAAATAAGTAATTACCAATAATTAATGGACCGATTGGTTCATTGTTTTAATTCATTCGTATTTTGTTTGGCACAATAAATAATTGTTTGAAGCTAAAGTCTGTTAGAAAAATCTATAGTGTAACGTAGGACGTAATCATTTTCTTTTTTGAAGTAACGTCTGTATTAGATAAGATAATATATTTTAACAGTAATATTTGTGAATAGTTTATATCAAAAGTGGAAATTAATATCACACCTTTTTGTTTTCTCTAAGTATTTTGATAACGTGCCAAAAGTCACTAAACGCTGTATACATGACCACTAGGTTTGTAAGACTCAAACGCCAAAAGTCTGTGCTAACTAAATTTTAAATTTTTTAAATATTTGTTTTCAAAAGACATGCATACGGCTTTGGCTTGGCTTCGTGCTTCTCTCCCGAAGCTGCTAGAACCGCTGGTGTGAATTGACTAATGTACAGTCATGGGCGTGTTACGGAATGGGAACTCTTGAATGGTTAAACTTAAAGGATCCCCATTACATTTTCGCTGTTATTCAAAAGTGTCCTCTATGTGTTTTTTTTTTTTTTTAAATTGCTAATAGGGGCTCACTTTTGTTACGCCTCTGATATTAATAAGAACTGATTCCTACATGAAATTCTATATTGCTAGGTCGATATCATCATTGGCCTCCTTCAGTCGTGGAACGACTATGGTTCATCTCAGAGCGCACTTGTTCATGTGGCTGTGGAGCCCTATTTTGGAGAGAATTTCCCGTCCACAGATAGCGCAGGTTAAGGTGCCTTTAGCTTCGGTGGTAGAGGAGCTGGCCGTTTTTCGGATTGTACGTTTTTCTTCTTGAGCTGAGACCCATGTACTTTCACTGTCCATAGCTTTCTTGGTCACTGTCTCTCTCCATCTGTTGCGGTCCAGAGCTATGTCTTCCCAATTGTCAGTATTGATGTTCACTGATTTGAGGTCACGTTTTATTACATCTATGTAACGGAGGTGGGGGTGACCAGTTTTTCTTGTGCCAGTCGCGAGTTGACCATAGAGGATGACTTTCGGGATGCGCTTGTCCTCCATCCAGCGAACATGCCCAAGCCAGTGCAAACGGCGTTGTCTGAGGGCTGTAAAGATGCTGGGAATACCTGATCGCGCAAGGATCTCAGTAGTGCACACTTTTTCTTTCCATGTGACATTCAAGATCCTACGGAGACATACGCCTACATTTACAATTCCAATATTAGTCAAATACATTTTACACAGTTATTTCCCTTGCACCGTTAACCTAACTGCAGTTAGAGCATGTTGAACCGGAATATTTTGAGATCTTGGGATATTGTTTGATGTCCCCCCCCCCCCCCACTTGTTCTAATTTGTATACACATAGTTACAGCTAATGGCAGTTCCTTATATCCATTTATTTCTCTGCACCGCACAGACCGATAACTTTATTTTGTTTCTGTTAAACAAAAGTGTGCTACTACTGGACATTCGAAGGCATTGTTCAAGTATCTATGGGAATCTATCTAATATATTATTTGACAGGCTCTTATTATTTATGAGGAACATTGCTCAAGTACCTATGGGAATCTATCTAGTATATTATTTGACAGGCTCTTATTATTTATGAGGAACATTGCTCAAGTATCTATGGGAATCTATCTAGTATATTATTTGACAGGGTCTTATTATTTATGAGGAATATTGCTCAAGTATTCATGGGAATCTATCTAGTATATTATTTGACAGGCTCTTATTATTTATGAGGAATATTGCTCAAGTATCTATGGGAATCTATCTAGTATATTATTTGACAGGCTCTTATTATTTATGAGGAATATTGCTCAAGTATCTATGGGAATCTATCTAGTATATTATTTGACAGGCTCTTATTATTTATGAGGAATATTGCTCAAGTATCTATGGGAATCTATATAGTATATTATTTGACAGGCTCTTATTATTTATGAGGAATATTGCTCAAGTATCTATGGGAATCTATCTAGTATATTATTTGACAGGCTCTTATTATTTATGAGGAATATTGCTCAAGTATCTATGGGAATCTATCTAGTATATTATTTGACAGGCTCTTATTATTTATGAGGAATATTGCTCAAGTATCTATGGGAATCTATATAGTATATTATTTGACAGGCTCTTATTATTTATGAGGAATATTGCTCAAGTATCTATGGGAATCTATCTAGTATATTATTTGACAGGCTCTTATTATTTATGAGGAATATTGCTCAAGTATCTATGGGAATCTATCTAGTATATTATTTGACAGGCTCTTATTATTTATGAGGAATATTGCTCAAGTATCTATGGGAATCTATCTAGTATATTATTTGACAGGCTCTTATTATTTATGAGGAATATTGCTCAAGTATTCATGGGAATCTATCTAATATATTATTTGACAGGCTCTTATTATTTATGAGGAACATTGCTCAAGTATCTATGGGAATCTATCTAGTATATTATTTGACAGGCTCTTATTATTTATGAGGAATATTGCTCAAGTATTCATGGGAATCTATCTAGTATATTATTTGACAGGCTCTTATTATTTATGAGGAATATTGCTCAAGTATCTATGGGAATCTATCTAGTATATTATTTGACAGGCTCTTATTATTTATGAGGAACATTGCTCAAGTACCTATGGGAATCTATCTAGTATATTATTTGACAGGCTCTTATTATTTATGAGGAACATTGCTCAAGTATCTATGGGAATCTATCTAGTATATTATTTGACAGGCTCTTATTATTTATGAGGAACATTGCTAAAGTATCTATGGGAATCTTTCTAGTATATTATTTGACAGGCTCTTATTATTTATGAGGAACATTGCTCAAGTATCTATGGGTATCTATCTAGTATATTATTTGACAGGCTCTTATTATTTATGAGGAACATTGCTCAAGTATCTATGGGAATCTATCTAGTATATTATTTGACAGGCTCTTATTATTTATGAGGAACATTGCTCAAGTATCTATGGGAATCTATCTAGTATATTATTTGACAGGCTCTTATTATTTATGAGGAATATTGCTCAAGTATTCATGGGAATCTATCTAGTATATTATTTGACAGGCTCTTATTATTTATGAGGAATATTGCTCAAGTATCTATGGGAATCTATCTAGTATATTATTTGACAGACTCTTATTATTTATGAGGAATATTGCTCAAGTATTCATGGGAATCTATCTAATATATTATTTGACAGGATTTTATTATTTATGAGGAACATTGCTCAAGTATCTATGGGAATCTATCTAGTATATTATTTGACAGGGTCTTATTATTTATGAAGAACATTCATTTCTCTTGTTTTGTATTTAACACTTTATCCTTCTTTCGAAGAGTTGTCGCAGAAGGTTACTATCTTATGTTAGCTCATAGATCCTTTTTTTTAAATATCGCTTTAATTCCACATTCCAACTTTTTCTTGGCTTTCCTCTCTCCTTGTACGAGTATCTCATGACGTAAGCTCTGAGTGTTGGTTATTTGGTTGTCCTTCTTATTAAGTGACCATACCATTTTATTTGTTCATGGGTCATAAATAAAGTGTATCAATTTGAATGGCATCCACCATGTTGTCTGGCTGGAAATTAAAAGTAACTTGTCAGCGTGTTTCCGCAGCTCAGGAAAATCTCACGTGTCAAATTGAACAAATCATTGTGTGCCAGAAATGTCATAGCTACATAGTTGCCTTCTCACTCCCTTGTCTGGCTGAGCTTCGTGCAATCTATCCCTGTGTTGATAATACTAAGTTATTTACAGGAGTATAGATTTGATTTAACATGCGGTCGAGTGGTTTTTAAGTTGCGGAAATCGATGGATGTGTTTAAAGGGGAAGGGAGATGGTTATTAAATTTAAAAAGTCCTAAATGTGATATGAAAACAAAAACTTCTAGTACTGTATCCTTTTGTTTCACTGGCTAGATGTCGCAGAGAGATATTGCAGGCGGTAGTTCGCTGTGAAGAGCTAGACTTTTTGTTTTGCGCTGTAACTTTTATTGCTTTGAATTTTTTTCCTTCTATCACTCCGATGTCTGAATTGGTTAAGAGAATACCCGAAGCTGGTTTGTAAATGGAAATCTTTATAAAACATTAGTAATTAAAAGAAGTTCTGAATGGTTGAGTGCTTTATTGTATTGATTCAACTTACTCTGCTGTCTACGAGACCTGCAAGCACTATGCAGGGCGCCTTGTTAAAGATTCAGGGAGGTAGGGGTGCTTTCATTGAGATCAGTCATCGGGAGATAATCAGACACAGAGATAGGGCGTGACTCACGTTTGTGATCCAACTAGAAAACCATAGTTCTATTATGTTCTTCTAAAATGATGGTCCAAGCTTGAAATGACTTGCAAAGTCACCTTTAGTTTTAGTGAACTCACTTTGGATGTTGCTTTTTGGATCTCACTCTATATCAGATGACATTCAACAATATACTTTCTACCTTTACTTCCCACTGAACATTCTTCCTTGCAAAGAATGTACTATCTCATCAAATCTCATCTCTGCCTGTTGTTCCCTCTTTCTTGCCCATCTGCTTCCAAATCGCGACGTCATGTATTCCTTGGCCGTCCTTTTTCCTCCTTCCTTGAGGGTTCCAGGTTAGGGCTAGCCTTGTTATATTGGATGCAGGCTTGCCAAGGATGTGAATGTACTATAGAACGTCATTTACTGACACATTAATTTGCACAGCACATCATTTTCAAAAAGTCCCCAGATAGGTCTTCTTTCATTATATAATATGGTATGAAACGCAGCCGTCATTCACACCTTACAGACACAAGTTCTCAAGATGAGTGTTTCAACAAAATCTTAGTGCATGTTACGTAAAACTGGTCTTCTTTTATATTCAAACTGCATCTTTGGAAAGATTCTTCTATCAACTTTAGTCTGCATTTGTCCAAAGATGGGTTTGCTATCGAGTTCAGATCGCATCTTTGGAAACTTTGTCTTCATATTTTGAAGATGAATTCAGATTGCATCTTACAGAAGATAAGTTTGATATCAAGTTGAAATTGTATCTTACAAAAGATGGTTGAGATATCAAATTCAGATTGCATCTTACAAAAGATGGTTGAGATTTCAAATTCAGATTGCATCTTACAAAAGATGGTTGAGATTTCAAATTCAGATTGCATCTTACAAAAGATGGTTGAGATTTCAAATTCAGATTGCATCTTACAGAAGATAAGTTTGCTATCAAATTCAGATTGTATCTGAGATGGTTGAAATATCAAGCTCAGGTTTGACCTTCTGAAACATGGTTGTGCTATCAAGCTCATACTACATTTACTTTAGTTGTCCGCGTACATTGCTAACTGGATGATGTTCTTTGTTAGACGATGATGTTGATGTTTACAACAGACATTAAAATAGGATGAACAAATAAACTTGCAAGAAGGGAAACCTTTATTTTTAATTACGACCGGACATTGCATTCTCTATCGACTGTTTCTTAGAAGCTTGTTAATTCATGGATTCTTTTTGCAGCATTGCTTTGTCCCATCATTGCAAGGCTTTTAATTAGTGTACAATTACTATTGATTTTATTTCTGTTTAAGATTGCATTTTAATGTTGTTGTTGTTTTTTTTTAATTTTCCTTGTTAATTGAATTTTTAAACTTAAAAAAAAACTGACAACAAACTTCTAAAGGACACGTTTTATTGCTCAGTTGCTGTGCTAGCGGAGCTTTTTCATTCATCAGTCTAAAGTTTAATGAAACAACTGTTTTAACAGAATCAAAAGTAATTTTTTTTTTACAAAGCTTATATCAACTCACCCTGTCTGTCTGGTAAAAGGTTTGGACACGTTATTTCTCCCACACACAATCTCTGATTAAGCTGAAACTTTGCACAATTGTTTCTTTAAACTGACAACACAAGAATCAATTAAACAATAAAAATTAGAGCTGGGTGTACTCTGAGGCGCCCTAAAAATACGTAAATTAAAAATCTCACTCTTCACCAGGATTCGAACCAGGGACCCTCCGGTTCGGAAGCCGCGCCACCGATGATGATGATGAAATGGATAAAACTTTGACTAGCTAGACGTTTAGAATGAACAACACAAAGTTTCGTGTCGTCATGGTCCAGTGGCTACTCACGCGTCCCCGGTTTCTATTAAATGAAAAGTTTGCTCTCTCTTTCTCTCTCTCTCTCTGCTTCCGTTTGTCTGTATCATGTTACTAGATCAGACCTACAAAAGCATAGACTACACCATTTTCACTCACAACAAGTTGCCCTTTCACATTATTATCATTACTTGTTTGTGCGTTCGGCTCTTGTGGGCCATCAATAGTGTGCCAACTGTGAACTTGTTGCAGTGAAGGGACACCTCACCACGGTGCATGGCAACTGAAAAAGCCGTCATAATGGAATAATCGATTGGACCCCACCTCAACTTTCCCTCTTTTAAAACCTTTTTTCTTTCGTCTCTTCCACTGCCCACCCTGTCTGGAGCGGACTTGGATGCATTGTATGACGGTCATGAATTATTGAAACTAACAAGCTGCGTTATCCAAGTATCTGGCCGTTATCTGTGGATATTTTTTTTTTGTTAGCTAAATGGGCTCTTTGCATCTTGGCAACTGTATATCACGTCCTATTAACGGTATTTGTGTAATGGCATTTTGGTGCTGTAGTACCGGGAAATGAGTTCAAGGAAATTTTTTTATTTTTTGTTTACATTATTAAGCAACTTAGATCATGTTTAGCTTTTGTTTTCTCTTGTTGTTGGAGTTAGACTTCTGATTTATAGACATTTACCAAAATTTCCAAATTCATTCCCGTACCCCTGAAGACTTTAACCCTAACAAGACGTTGCCGATAATTGTAGTCGAACACGTGATGTTCACATTGGACTTACACTCATGAACCAATCAATTTGTATTGCACTTTGGATTATGAACCAATACAGCAAGAAAAAAAATGTACCGGTACCCAAAGGCGTTGGCAGAATCTTGTTAAAAATTGGTTTTTCTATCATATAAGGAAGAACCAGAACCCTTTTTAAAAAAAAACAACTCCCATGGCTGCTATTAGTAGTATTGATAAATTGGTAAATTACAATTGAAACAACCTCGACCTTGACACTTAATATTCGTAGTCTTTATTCTACAAATATTATTTGAATGGATACTTTTATTCAAATACACACATTTTTATTAATGTCTTAATTCATTAGCATAAGAACCATAAACCCAGCCCCTCACCCCATTAACATACTCATTAATTACTAATTAATTCTTGGTTTGATTGCGTCATTGGATTATATGTGTACACTTTGATATGTAATCTGATAAGGAAACTCTGATGTAACATTCCAGGCAAAACGTATTGCATAATGATGGATTGGAAAATCTATATTAATCTCTTCTGCTGTAGTTTTTGCACGTTCTGAATTAAGTCCCTTTGTTTTTGGGAAGGAAGGGAAATAAAAACATTGGTTGTGAATCAATTTCTTTTCTTTTTTTTATATCTGGAATGAAATATTGCTGAGAACGGATTTTGTTCTTCATGTGTACACACTCTGGCTTGTACACACATTAATATGAACGGATGTTTTCTTAGGAGAACACATAAATATTATGCATTTTTTAAAATACGATGCAAATATTTCTTCGTTCAAGATCTCTAGTGTTGATTGCCATTCAAGGGTTCTATTCCTTCCAACATTGATGGCCGTCTGTCATCCTAAATTCGATATTGGTTTGTAGCTCCAAACAGCTAGTAGAACTAAGCCGATATTGTAAACTTTCGTTTCATTGTATTCTTGTTATACCTCTTCTGGTAGTATAAGAATGTCTCTTTTGTATTATTTAAATATTCTTATTCACACCAAATTTGTTGTTGCGTAATTCTACTAGATCTACTGAGTACTATCACAACAAACACTTAGATTCAAAACTAAACTCAATTGTAGCAGGCATAAAATTTATTACCTATATAATAACAATTCACGGTTGGGCTTATGCCTTAGTACTTGGTTGCTAATACCTTTAGTTTGTATTTCTGTGGGAGTTGATATACTAAATTTGATACATTGGCAAATTAGTATATACAAATTAATTCAAGTGTGCTGCCATACCTAAAAGTTTTGTAATCATTCTTTTAAAATACTTATATTTATTACAAATTAATACAAGGAAATACATACAATTAGTATTTTGTTAATAACTTTGAGTCGGTGCATTGCTGCTTTGATTCATGTTTAACAATTCAGAACAGTTTCCTAGCTAATGTATAGTTCAGTTGCCAGAATTAAATTAGGGCTATGTCCTGTTTGAAATCTTGAACATATCCAAATGTAGAGTCCCTATATCTGGTCTCATAAAGGCTGTATCGACTCTGATCTAAACAGTCCGGGGATCACTGAAGTCGTGCGGCTACTTTTATAAAAACCAGTTTTGCTTTGTACGTCCATGTTTGACCTCCAACTTCCCGAATTGACGAAATCGAAGTTGGCAGCTGAGTGTGATTGACCACATGGGAACAAGGCAGCAATTGGAACAGAACGGCTGGGGGGGGGGGGTGGGGGGGGGGGTTATAGACTCAGAATGCCAGTCTAGATCGATCAGTCTTGTTGATCGACGTGTTCAGTGCAGCTCTGCAGTGTCTAGGCATAGTGTGTATATGTGCTTGCTTGCACTGCATAGTGTGTGTATGTGCTTGCTTGCACTGCATAGTGTGTATATGTGCTTGCACTATGCTCTAACACTGCTTTTGTTTAAAGTTCAGAACTTGACAGATCATCAATATTCTATAATAGGCCAAATATCTCTTTGGTATATACATACAAATAACAAAATAAATGGTGATTCCTGTTTGTTTGTTTTTTGTATTGAAGTTTTTTTGTTAAATTATAGATGGTATTAAGTATTAAGTACTTGAGCAAAGGGCACGCACTTTTTTTTTTGCCTCCGTATGCGCATAATTTTATGGTGCGCCATCATCAAACTTCCCCTGAACTTGGCGCCCAGAGACAACCATTTGATCGCTCTGCCTGCCAACTCTTAATGCCTCGACAGAACTGAAATCCTATGCGTCAGGTTTTTTGTTCGTGATCACTGATACTCTAGTGCAGAGTGTACTGTTGAATCTAATCGAGCTGTCTTGTACAAAGTAGGATTTCAAGGTAAAACATGTATGAATAATCCAGAATACTGCTTTCCTAGTTTCCATCTTAGTGGCGCTACAGCCCATGGAGGGTCCTTGCCTGCTTTCACATCTCTCCATTCTCATCTATCCTGAGCTTTACATCTTCATGCCCTGGTCTGCTATAGCACATTTTTCTATTCTGATCTATCCTGGGCTTCATATAGCTGGTATATTTCCTAGTTTGGCCTACAATATTTCTTCATATAAGCTTACGTGTAGGTTAGGAAGCCAGTTGGAGGCACCGGTACTCAAGTCATGTGTTGTTAAGTGCATAGGGATCAGTAGTGTTTCTTTTGAAACTTAAGCTTTCTGTTATCTGTTCTTATACATTGAAAATAAAATCTTTATGCCCAGCTCTATCCACTAATCATGTCGTTTAAACTTTTTGAATATTTAATCTTCGTCAATCCTTTAGTTTCACTGTTTCAGGAATACGACTGAATGCTTTAATGACTCTTAGAACGAGTTCGTACATGACTGCTAACACTGGTGTAGAGAGCGCAGCGGAAATATATATATATTTTTTAATAACTGAAGAGACTGCTCATGGAATGCTTAGAGATAAAAGGTTGAATGTAGAAAAATCACAGTAGAAGAGATGATTATTATCTTTTGTTGTTTCTTTGCTGCTGTTGAGTCTCATTGATAGAAAATACTAGTTTATACTTACGTTGAATAATATGTTATCCAACCATCAATTTTCTTTCAAACCGCTAAAGAAAATTGACTAGAATGTTGAAACCTTATTGGATCCATTAGTGCTGTTCAATATCTCTGTTAATGGCTAGATCTGGTGTTATGGTCGTGTCATTGGTGTCCTTAATTCGGATTGGATGGCAATGGCATTGCCTTTTTTTAGTATCGGAGAATCGAAGCATTGTCTGACTGGCTGTACTACACAGTCGGGACTGATTGAGTCTTGGCCGAGTAGATTACTTTCTCTGGCTTTTAATCTGTCTACGTCAATCATCTTGTGTGCGTGGGTGCATGCGTTCGACATTGAAGCTTGTTGCTGCTGTTGCTGTTATACTAGTTATTAACATGTTTGTATTATGCATATGTCAAGATTTTGAGCGCAGCCTTTAAAGAATACAATGGACATATCAGCGATAAATTTTTTTTTTATTATTGTTAACTATATTGAAATAAGGCGATGTTTTGTAAAGTAGCTAGAGGAAGTAAATATTTTTTTTCAACCCTAATAGAACCTATGTAACACATAATTTCATTTTTAGATCTAGATCTAGTAATTGAACATCAAAAATAAGAGTACTCTCGACTCATAATTATTATTTTGCAATTTTTAAATACATAATCTAGAAAGATCTAGGTAATCAATCTATTTATATGTAGGCTACATAAGATTAAAATCAACAAACATAAATTATTTCGATCTAGGGTTTTCGAAACATTATCTCGATGGAAACTAACAGGAAATAGCTTTGTTTCGTATATTTGCGTGAAAATATAGTTCTGTGATTAATAGCCCATTCTAAAGAAAATCTGAGAAATAATTTTGCATTATTTCTAAGCTTTGAAAACTAAAGATCATAACCTTTCTAAGACAGAAAAGATTTATTGTGGCGACTTTCATTAAAGCTTGAAAAAGCGTTACGTACATAAATATATATATATATATATATATTTATTTATATATATATATATATATATATATATATATATATTATATATATATATATATATATATATATATATATATATATATATATATATATATATATATATATATGGCTCCTTTTGTCTCGAAAGGCAATGGATGCGCCCAAGTGAGTCACTGGTTTTGGCTTAATCTTGAGACGGGGCAGAATCTGGTGTGGCTAATCAAGCCGATTCTAGAACGGCAGACTTTGCCACAATTCGTACATTTGTATGCTTCTGATTTAGGGCTAGCAGACATGGCAGCTTTCTTTTTTTCCCTCTTGATTAAAGCCGCTTCATTTCTTTTGTTCTCAGCAAGGGTTGTCCCAGCACGCACAGTCTGTCTCCATGCATTCCGGTCTTTGGCTATGTTTTCCCACATACTTTCACTAATGCCTGAGGCTCTCATGCCTCGCTTGCAGACATCTCTATATGTTAGTCTTGGGCGGCCCTTGGGTCTGACTCCTTCCACAAGCTCAGCATATAAGATATCTTTCGGGATTCTACCATCTGGCATGCGGGTGACATGTCCGAGCCAGCGTAATCTCCTTTGTGTCAGGAGAGCATACATGCTGTTCATATTGGCCAGTTTCAAAACTTCCTGATTGGAGACATGGTCCCTCCAAGAGATGCCCATTATGCGTCTCAGGCAGCGCAAGTGGAAACTATTCAATCTGTGCTCTTGGTACATGTATGTTGACCAGCTTTCACTGCCATAAAGGAGAGTGCTCACAACACAGGCGTTGTAGACTAGGATTTTGGTCGCTGTGGTCAATTTACCATTTTCCCAGACGCGCTTGGAGAGTTTTGCCAATGCTGTGGTAGCTTTTCCTATCCTTTTTGTCAGCTCGATGTCTAAGTCTAGGTTACTGACAATTGTTGAACCCAAGTAGGTAAATTCCTGCACCACTGAAAGGGTGTGGTTCCCAATTTGTATTATAGGTATTTCTGCAACGTCTTGTGCCAGGATTTCGGTCTTGGAGAGACTTATAGTAAGGCTAAACTCTTGACAAGCAGCTGCTAAGGCGTTCACTAGCTTCTGTAGACCTCCTTGTGAGTGAGATACGAGTGCCGCGTCATCGGCAAACAGCAGCTCCCTTATCAAGATACGACGCCTTTTCGTTTTGGCTTTAAGACGTGCCAGGTTAAAGAGCCTTCCATCGGATCTGCTATGGATGTATATTCCGTCTTCCAGGGATTTAAAAGCACTGGATAGTACGACTGAGAAGAAGATGCCAAATAGTGTAGGGGCCAGTACACATCCTTGTTTTACATCGCTCTTAATGGAGAATGGCCTGGAGGAAGAACTTTCAAACTGAACGGTGCCCTGCATATTTTCGTGAAAAGCTGACACTAGTTTTCTTAACTTATTTGGACAGCCGATTCTCTCTAGTACAGCAAACAGACCGCTTCTGCTAACAAGGTCAAAGGCCTTGGTCAAATCAATAAAAGCTATGAAGAGGGGCTGCTTTTGTTCTCTGCTCTTCTCCTGTAGCTGCCGCAGAGAGAAAATCATATCTGTTGTAGATCTTCCTGCCCTAAAGCCACACTGCGACTCTGGATAAACACGATCTGCCAGGATCTGTAATCGCTTTAGTAACACTCTAGCAAAAGCCTTTCCGACTATGCTAAGCAGTGAGATGCCTCTGTAATTGTTACAATCAGAGCGGTCGCCTTTATTTTTATAAATTGTAACAATGTTGGAGTCTTTCAATTCCTGGGGGACCATTCCTTGTTCCCAGCACAAGCTTAGCAGTTCATGGAGTGGTTTGATTAGGGCATGTTTTCCAGCCTGAATTACTTCAGCAGGAATGCCATCTCCTCCGGGTGTTTTCCCATGTGCAAGCATGTAAATGGCAATGCTCAGCTCCTTTACTGAGGGCGTTTCGTCTAATTCCGTCAAAACTGGAAGTGATGGGAAGTTGGCCAGTCGGGTTTCTTGCAGGGCTGCAATGTCAATATGTAGCCTTTTTAGCTCGTTGTTTATAACTGCCGTCTTCCTTGCATCGTCGATCTGCCTTAGATCATCAGTGAGACCAGGACACATTGTCCTGACATTCCAAGTGGCCAGTCGCATGACAGGGATTTTCTTTTTCAGTTTAATTTTTCTTCTTTTGTTGCTTGGTGCAAGTTTCCAGCCTACTTGTCGTTTTAAACTAAGCTCTAAGCACCCATTAGAGCAGGCAGGCTGTGGCGGATCAGCACCTAACTGACTGGGGGCTGCCCAGGTTGAGGCGGGCGGTAGCTGATCAGTGAGGCGCGAAGACCTCTCCCACCGTCAGAGACAACCCGTGGCGTCCATACATTACGCCAATCAAGTTGGACTTATAACCCGTAACTGTTGTCTCCCGTGTTGTTTTAGCCGCTTTGCAGCAGCACCAGAGTTTCCTCTCCGGGGCGCATTCCTGGGCCTTGGATAAAGGGGTCATGGGTGGCCCATGCGTCATGATCCCTCTCTCGACCTTGCTGATGTGATCCAAAGGAACGCATCGCATTACATTTGGCACCAACTCAGTTGCAGAAGCTGCCGGAGGGAATTTCATAGCTGATACTCCCAACGCCTAAGGGGCTTCACTCCTGATTTCTCCTCGAGGTTGTCTCCTGAAGCCTCAGTACCGCAAGGCAGCGGGGGTTTGAAGTCAGAGTACCCCTCTCCTAGATGAACTGCCTTACTAGGCTGACGAGCTCCATCTGCCCGAAGCTCCCGGTTTTGTGGCGCCAGGTATCCGCCTTCACCCCTTCACCTGTTAGTAAGAGCAGTTTCGCCGGGCTTAATATCTAAGCCACACGAGCAGGCCAGGTGCTGGACTTAGTTGTCAGAGGCTATTTGAGACGCATGCCATTAGGAGTACTTTATAGACAATGGGAGCTTAACCCCATTGACACCCCTGGCCATGACAATATATATATAGGTCTGTGAATCGATCAATCGCGGTTAAGAATTTGTTTCCCATTTCCAGTCTAGATATAATATGTATAAGTCTTTGGCTTAGTCCTTAACATGCTTGTATCTCAAATCATGTATGCGATTTCTTATTTTCTTTTTCAGTATAAAAATGTTAAAAACATAAGCTAAAAAAACCCCCAAAACTGGTAAGAAATACTTAGTGGTTTGACCGCTGTCAAATGATTGAAATGACACATTTTGTATTTCATAGTTTGTCATTTTCTTAAAAATAAAAAGGCGGTAGTTCAAAAGATAATTCACTCTTTACTGAAGAAAACATTGGACCCCCAACAAATAGGCCCTATAATGTTTGGTAACCTTAGCGCTATGTGACAACACATATTGCATGCTGACGTTCTCTGTCACAAGATATTGCATCAATTATCACGTGGGATTCCGTTTTACCAACTTTTATCTTTCCTGGTATCCCTCATATCCGGTATCTAATCCCCCCCCCCCCTAAAAAAGAAAGGTCTGAATTCGCAGCTTTTGTTAGATCAACTCTTGAGCCCATCTCATGGAATCGATTTGTTGTAGAGGCCCCCACACTCACCCCAATCCCAATAATGTGTCTCACCTCCTTTTAGCCCTATCTCTCCTTGGGCACCACTCCTTATAGCCCCCCCCCCCCAACCCAAACCACCTCAGCCCCCCCCTCTTTTTTTTGTTCCAGTTGAAGCTAAACGTGCTCAGACTTCACCCTCCCCCCTCTTTGTGAATCATAGCATTGTCCCTCTCGACGTGTCATCTGGAGGCTTCATTCTTCCGTCTGTTCCTTTAGAACAATACATACAGTCCTCGTGATTCATCCATTAGGATTTTTTTTTCTTCAAATCTTACATGTTGCAACGATGGGATTGTGTAGATCATACGATGCGATTGTGGTTGAGTAATTAAATATATTTACTCCCCCAAGTTAATGTCTGATCACTCAAGCACCATTGTAATACCGGAGATACTAGTTTGAACTCATACAGAAATATTTTTAAGATAAATACAAAGCTTTTATTCCAGAACTTGGAATCACAATAATGATGAACACACTTCATGAATAAAAATTACAATTTAATTTTCATACATTTACAGCAGTCACTGAGGCCCCGAAACAATAAATGCACCTTCTTGTATAGTCTTTACAATCTACGTCTAAAGCTGGAACTATCTAAGTTTTTTTGGTATGTATGGACAATTCTAATGGCGTCTTAGACACAAATATCTTCATGCTGCGCAATTACTTTATGTTCTAGTAATACGTCAGTGGCAAACGAAATAAATTATTTTAAACATACGACCTTGACGCGTACATGACATGACACATTTCCCCCCCCCCCCTCAACTCCCAGCGTATTAATAGGCAGTTCTATGTTTTTTATAATTATTGATTAATACTAAATTTAAGCAAATATGTGAATTTTACTGAATGACTTTTTTTTTAAATACAATACAGTAGTTTGGTCTACTACACTCTTGCTATTTCATGTGCATTATATATCTACTTATTGGTCATTCTTAATACCAAAACTTAGTATTTTATTTGCATGATACTAAATTCTCATTGTAAATACTATCCTTTTTTATTTGTTTACCTCATCGCTATCTCGTTGTAAGGTCATTTTATCATAATCATACATGATCTTCACCATCATGTCCTTTGCCTAGCATTAAGCGGTAGTAGTTAGCTGTGGGCGCCTGTTGACATTTGTGCCAGAAATGGGGCGTAGGGATACATCTTGAGGCATCAAACTGGCTGTGTTTCCGCTGTCGCATTTAATCCACGCTGTGTTGCACGAGTTACTTTGACTGAACTATTTACTTTTTTTTTCATTGTTTCTACTGAAGAAAAGTATAGTGTCTGTGCATAGGCCAGTGCAATGTGTGCAAGTTTGATATGTAACCAAATCTACAGTAAAGTGATCCATTTTATATGATGACTGATTATCAATGACCTATTCTACCTTATTAATAATTCAGTATCATGGACCTGATCCATGCATTCAACATTATTTTTCATTATATAGTTACGGAATACATTCTCTTGTAAAAAAAAAAAAAAATTTTTTATGTGTTTCGAAATAGGCTCAAGCACACACAGACACACGCGCAAACAAACATACGCACGCACGCACACACATACACCCTGGCACAATCTCACACCACAGACTCGCCATTGATTGTTTAAAAAAACATCAACAACAAAAAAACACATTAAATACAACAATTAAAATAACGATAAGAGAAGATCGTGAAGAGGTCTACTACCCATTCCCTTTAATATTGTTTGTACAAAAGAAAATCAATTTACTTTTGCTCTGTCCCTTGTTTCTCACATTTTAATGAACCCTTAGACTGTTACCGGTAGAGGAAATTAAGTTGTTGTTTGATTCGTTTTTAATTAGAGTATAGATTTTGTTTTCCCCGGTGTTTCAATGTTCTCTTCCTGCAGTCTGGAGTGGAAATAAAAAGGACATGGCTGAAATCAGACGAGAGAATGGGAAATCTAGATCTTCTTATGTCAATTCCTGGACTGTAACTCGTTGATCTAAGAACCGTTCATAGTTATAGAGGGTCAGGAAAGTGAATATCTCAAGTCGGGCAGGATGGACTAAAGCTAGTTGAAAACAAAGCAACATTATGAACGATAGCCTAGATGCACCATTCGCCCCATGAATTCTCTTTATGAACAGGAAAACTCAGTGGGGTGGGGGAGGGGGGAAATTGAAGTTCTTGGTTTCCCAGAATTTAGAGATAAGTTACAGTAAGTGGTCAACGTAAGTCAATGGTTGGTACCACCTCGCCTTGAACTTTGTAAGATAAGACAGTACTTCATGAACGTGACTTCCTCTTCCTGACTTGAACAAAGTTGAGATCCGTATAAACGTTGACAAGTAGTAGTCTGAACGTTTAGTCCACTTTCCATGCAAACAAAAAACTTTTCATCCTCTATCTCCATTTAAAAAAAAATAAAAAATGAAAGAGCAACTCGCTTACATTGAGTGAAATTGTATCATTTGTTATCTTCTTTTAATCAATCGTGGATTTAATTTCTAGTGACCCGAAATTTAATCAAATACACGCAATACATGTACAGTTTAGTTGTCGCTCTTTGGGCGGGGGGGGGGGGAGAACATTGTTCAATCGCTACCAAATCTCACATTTGTCTTTAGCTTAGTACATTTGCCATTTAAAACAAAATTAATTAATTACGACTTCATGATTAATTAATTTATTGGTTAATTTTGTGATTGATTCATGTGTTGTCATCGAAAATGGATAATTGTGCAAAGTTTCTTCTAAAACCCTGGTGTCATTTTATTAGCAATATTACAATCCCTCCTAAACAGTGGCGTAGCTAAGGATTTCGTGGCACAGGGGGGGGGGCCTTGATCTCTTTAGGTGCCCTTTCATTTCGACATTCGACATCATGACTTGAGATAATGGCGTAATAATTAATGTAAAAACTAATTTCGCACACTCGTTTGCCCCCCCCCCTCCTTTTTTTTTAAAAGTACGGTAGGGACCCTTAGGGATTTTCAAATTCGGACCTCCCTCCCTAGTTTCGCCACTTTCCTAAGTATACACAACAAATGTTTGATAAGTTTCTATCAAATGCTCAATTCCTTGATTCATTCATGTGAATACTTTTCGGATCTGGTCCTGTGGGAGATATGAGATGGGTGGGCGCAGCTTAATGTACGCGCTTTCAGATAGAATAGATAACACTAATTAGCGTACAACATCGGGCGACGTAAAGACCCCTCGAAGCATTTACACTCCAGATCTCACCCCCTGCTAGGACCGGCCCTGCATTATACCGCATTACATTCAATTATAAAATAAACCTCTAGGCGTTGGATGTAATATTTAATTCGGTATCTGTTTCTATTTTGGTTAAAAGCATCAGATACTGGCTACAAAGAATATTTTTAAAAATATAGAATACAGATAGAAAAGAATTGTCTATCTCTATCTCAATGGTTCTCAAACATTTTCAATTTCAGCCGCAATAGCTGAAATTAAAAACCTTCAGTGCGACCTGTCATTTAAAAATATTTACACAAACACGCAACAAAAGTGCTATTCGACGGCTTATCCCACGTGCACACTTTTGATTGCAATGTGGTCCTGGTCTACACTCTAGGAACCATTGGTCCACAAGGTCCTTCCACTTTGTCAAATTTGGAGAGCAAAGCCAACAACCACGATTCATTTTCAGCAGTACTCACTTGGAAGATCGAGGAAATTCTAGACTCTAGTGAAGGTTCATATTTCTACTTGGTCTGGATTCAACAGTACTTCACCTAGAGTACACTGTTTTAGAATTTCTAACCACCTTTCTATGTCAGTAAAAAGAAGCCATTTTCTGCCTTTCAAGATATGAAGTGAATTCTTTCTTTCATTGCCATTTAATAAATATCAATAATATGTATGTAGCACGCTCCATGTTTAAATATAAATCTTTAATTTCTTTTGTATGCTAGAATCATTCACAATTTAGTTTTTGATTGATTAGCTTTAAAAAAGTTCCTCTCTCTCTTTTTCTCACATACAATCTCATATCTATCTATCTATCTATCTATCTATCTATCTATCTATCTATCTATCTATCTATCTATCTATCTATCTATCTATCTGTCTGTCTGTCTGTCTGTCTGTCTGTCTGTCTGTCTGTCTGTCTGTCTGTCTGTCTGTCTGTCTGTCTGTCTGTCTGTCTGTCTGTCTGTCTGTCCGTCCATCCATCCATCCATCCATCCATCTATCTATGTGTGTGTGTGTGTGTGTGTGCATTAATGTCAATACATAGGACGTCATTATCAAACCTTATGTCATAGTGTTGCCTATCAATTTATTTCCCTCTTCTATCCTCACTTATACCTTCTAATTCACCAGATTGTCAATTCAACTTGAGTGAAACAAACAGCGTGTTCGACATCATCTAGTGCTCGCCCTTTCTCTTCCTTGGATTGTTTCTCTCGTTTTGGTAAACTACCTGTCATAGTCAGACACATCTCTGAGTGTTCTCATAACATCATCCATTGTATACTATCTTCTGCTCGTCATAAAGTGGTGGGAAGTCCTGGGTAATTGAGCTGGGACTTATTCGTTCGGGATTAAGTTGTCAAAGGTCATAGTGACCGCCACTTCCACAAACAAAAAAAGAATTGTGTAAAGTGTAAGTAACAATGTTCCATTGTAACCAGCACTAGAACAACGACGACCGTTGTTGTTGAGAAAGAGGTACTTAGTGAAAGATCCCACTTCACTATTTGGTACTTAGTGAAAGATCCCACTTCACTATTTGGTACTTAGTGAAAGATTCCACTTCACTAGTTGTGTTAGGAACTTTCACTAAAATGTGGATTTTTAGCGGCCCCTCTCATAGGAAGGGAAATACATTCTAGTCTATATGGTCATTCTAGATTCTAGATCTATATTCTAGAATTTCTAGATTTATATAGCAGATCTAGATTCTAGATTTAGACAGTTTATCGATAGATTATCTAATTTTTGCTTATATTTTTACGTTTTTCCTTAAATCTAATCTAGATTAGGCTTCTAGATCTAGATCTCATAGGTGCTAGATCGGAAGTTGTAGATCTAGATCTATTCGAGAGAAATAAGCCTGATATAGTTGAGGTAGATGCAGTTTCTAACACTGAGATCGTCAATGAATTATTTAAAGTCGCAAATTAGGAACTTTAGCTCAGTACTCAATTGCACGTAAACCGAGCGAAAGGGGTCGTGTGCGGGTTCGAGATTCGACTCTGGAAGTCAACTTATACTTTTATAAAGGCAGCACAGGAAGGCAATATTTGTCCAACATTTACTGTATAATAGTTTGGGCAGTAACTTTTTTCTTTTAAATGCAGCACGGACATGAAATGCTTTACCAAAAGTTATTGTATATTAGTTTGTGCAATTGTGTGCCTTCTGTCTACTTATGGAGCTATACAGTATTTTATATAACTAGCCCACATATGACTAGCCACAACAGAGTGGATAACTGAACCTAACAGATACTACAATTTACTTGCCAGGCGTGTATTTGCGAAGCGACAAACTCCGGGCCGTTGGAAACGAATAAAAGGAAAGGAGAGGTGGCGTTCCTGACAGAAAACTGTTTGAGAGTGGAAAGATGTGAAGGATGCAGATAAAATATAGGATTGGGGGGGGGGGCGGTACCCATTTGTTGACAGTAGATTAGAAAAAAAAAGGCTTTACTTGTAAAAAGAAAACAATATTTACCCAGGAAACAAAATCATCCGGCGTAGCCGGTATTGAATGCTAGTATACATATAAATAATACTGTTACGAATCTCACTATCCAGGCTCTCTGCAAACTGCACCATACACCACCAACTTAAAGAACTTGACAACTCAGGGTTCCAAAATAACGTAAAGGTTTAATGTCCATAAATAACAGCCAATACTGTACAATTGGAAGCACGTAGAACCGTACAAATAGCCCTCCGATAACAAATATCTTTCTGTTAATAGCCGTACCGACGTACCAACTCTTGCACTGGCCTCTCCGTCTCGTTCCGGGCTTGCACTGGGTTCAACAGTTCGGGACTGACTTCAAACACTAGGCTCGTTGTGTCGGACTCGATCGCAGACCAAGATCAAGACGCCAGCCGTCTCAACTGTACTTGACAGTACTCCGCACTGAACCGTCGTAATGCTCTGTACAGACCCACACCGTTGAACTGTGCTGTAGTCGACCGTGTTCTGAGCCCCTGTCGTGAACCTCCTTTCTAAACCTCGCGGTATTGAGCACCTTTTCTCCACCGTCTTGACTGCGACACCTCCGCTGTTATATAGAGTCCCTACTGGCCTTCTCGAACCGGACAGAACGCCGCTCGACGTTTCTAGGTGGTCAGATGACTACAACTCTCGTGACGCTCCTGAGCTCTGTTCACGACGACGATCCTACTCGAACCTTCATGTTGACACTCGTCTCGGCTGACCGTTGTAACTCGTCACGGTTGACCGCTCGTCTAGCGCTGGCCTGGGGCGATTTGCGTCGGCTGACTACACACACACCACTACCCCCATCTGTGCCACCACCAGGTTTATAACAATACTATTGCCACTTGTTTTTCTGCACTACTTAAGCCATGTAATAAAGTCCACTCTAGGTTCTTGTCGTTTCCCTTCCTCTAGCACTCTCACTGTGTCTCGCCGCCTCTATTTGTTGACCCATTTAAGGTTGTCACTTCCTCGTTCCTTTTTCAATGCTGAAAACAATAGTCAAGTTGTCATTAAGGGTCCAGACTGACACCGTTACATGTCAATCAAGTCTGACCAGAAACATGGGAACGGTTTTAGTTTGGGGCCAAGTCACAGTCCCGTCCTTGAAAGGTTTTTTTTTTTGTTTTTTGGACTGAACTGTTGACTGCTACGTTTTTACTGCAGAACTTACTTGATGTGCAGGACGCAATGTTTACTTGTTACTTCTGTCAACGTCAGGTACTCGTTAGTATTTGACACACACATTTCACCTGATGTTCTGTCTCTCTCTTTCTCTCTCTCTCCCCTCTCTCTCTCTCCCTCCCCCTCCCTCCCTCTCCCTCCCTCCCTCTCGAAGTCTGTTCACACACGCGCTCTATCTCTCTTTCTTTATCTTTTCTTCTATTCCCTTCTTTCTATTTCTTACTCTCTATCTCTGTTTCTCTCCATCTCTCTTTCTCTTTTTCAGAAACTTTTTTTCTTCCCCCCCCCCCCACGTTCTCTCTTTTTTCTCGGCTCTTTTTCATTCATTACGGTATTCTGAGCTCCGTAATCAGTTTTAACTTGTGCACCATGGATACCGTTGTTGTTTTTTTAACTCTGAAGTGTTGTCCTTTTCTGTACTCTGCAGCGTCCTTCTAGTGGGTTTGGAATATTTGTCATGAAACAAGTATCTAACACCCAACGAGAAATGCTTATAAAATGATGGTAGTACAGTGCTATTTAGTAGTTATTCCTTTCCTTCTTTGCATTCATATACTGTCCATTAAAAAATGTAGCAAGATAGACACATTCTTTGCTCCATAAACACGCAGTGTAAGTTTTATTGAAATGACTATATCAGTAATAATAAAGTCGTCAACACCAAACGAATACTGTGGCAGTGTACTGCACTCGGCTTATACACATTCGCTTAATGTGAATCTATCTATCTATCTATCTATCTATCTATCTATGTCTGTCTGTCTTTATAGATTGAGAGAAAGAAAGAGTGGGCTAGTTTTGAGATGTTGTCACTTTTTTTCTCTTCCACATCAACGTGCTAGTCACGAGAACATCTGCTTGTATAGGACACGTATGTATGCGATGTGCTGTTTTTTTTCCCCTTCAGTTCTGCGTGTACAAGGTTCTATCGTCATGTGCACTTGTGTATTTTCATAACAAAATGTTTCTCAAGGTGTTGGATATCGACAATTCAATCAATCACGTCTGAAATACGAATAACACTTTATAAGTCAGTATACATTTTGTTCAAATCAGTTTAGCGGAAAGGTGGGCGATGAGAGAGAGAGAGAGAGAGCTGGGGGAGGGACTGGCAAGAGAGTGAGTAAGAGAGAATCGTCGAGGCTGAAAGACCTGGTGATCAATAGCTCTGTCGTGGTGGAGGCAAAGAATGAGTCAAGCCTCACATTTCCATTATCGATCTGTGACACACTCAGCACAGCTCCCGCTGTCCGGCTATTCCCGGTAATTTCCGAGCCTCCTTGTGATTTAGACCACGTCATACCAAAGTACGCATAGCTGCGAGTCATTGCCTCTCTGTCTCTGTTTTTAAATATCAAATCAATATTCGAATACATTGTGCAACGCTTTTTTTTTTTTTACATCCTTGGCTTTTGTTTACTTTTTGCGCTAGAGTTACTTTTAGTCATGCTTTTAAAACGACTGGTTTCTTTTGTAGAGCGTAGCAGTTGTCAATAGTTGTGAAAACATAGACGTCATTCCAGTCCTCGGTCGAAAAAGGCATGCACATATGATCTGTACAATTAAAAGTTATTTTTAGTTCGTGTCATGCCTAAGTTTTTCTTTCTATAGGTATTGTAATATTCAATCTATAAATTATCTACCTTGTTATATCTGTATCTATATTTATTTATTTACCCATGCTATATACATCTTTATTGCAAACGTCAAACGGAGTGCTTGATCTCTTTGGGGCCCCTGCATTTTTCGTAATATTTAATTTAATGTAAAAAGCACTCATTTGGGGCCCCCCTCAAGCAAGGGCTCAGGGAGCATTTTCAAATTCTCCTCCCACCCCTAGCTACGCCGTTGTTTTCTCTTTTCTCCCCTAGTTCTCTCGCATCTCTCTCTTTCTCGTTTTTTTTCATCGCTTTTTCTTCTCGTTTTACGTTCATCTCTCGCCAGTGGCGTACCGGGGGGATGGCGTGTGGGGAAGCAGCCACGGTCGCCGGAAATTAAGGGGGGCCAGTTTTGGTGTCAAAAACACCACACGTTAGTTAACTTTTTTTTTATTTTATGTAAGTTTTGTAGTGCTTACTGGTGAGTGTTGCTATATGAGTTATGTACACTCGACTGGGCGATAAAAAGGGGGAGGGGGCATTGACAGGCCTTGCTATCCCGTGCGCCTGGCACCCTGTCTCTTATCTTTTTTTCCCTTACCTACTCTCTCTCCCCCTCCCCCACATAAACGCGTCCCTCTCTGTGAATGTTACCAACCAAGCTGCTGGAATATTCAGTGTGATAGATGAATGCACTATTAGAAAAAAA
This sequence comes from Biomphalaria glabrata, assembly GCF_947242115.1. Lineage (NCBI taxonomy): Eukaryota > Metazoa > Mollusca > Gastropoda > Planorbidae > Biomphalaria > Biomphalaria glabrata. The sequence continues at coordinate 14,135,012 of NC_074714.1, forward strand.
CAACATGCCAACAGCAATTGTTGTGCCATCAGGAACCTTTACATTCTTTAGTCGACCATGTAGAGAACACAATGTGCCTGTGTGAACTGGCTTTACCTGGCGTCAACCCCACATTGCCTCCCTTGTGAAAACTAGATCAGTGGAATGTTGCTGCCGTTCCCAGAGCTAACCTCGTTTCTCTGCCCAGTTGCGACGGTGTAGTCTTTACAAATCTACGAACGCGACACTGCTAGATTGGTTTGCGGGAGGAGCCACCGCCGCGCGCGCCTGTTGTATGCATATCTCTGTTCCTCTCGGCTCACTCTCAACGTGCGAGTAGGTCTAGTGTCAGGCAACGGTCAAACGGATTATGTTGGCGATTAATTTGGTTTTAACTTGATCTATTTTCTGTGCTTTAATGTTTTCTTAAATCCTATTTCTGTATTCGTATCATCAGTGAGTCTAAGAGTTTATGTAGGTCTAAGGCTAGATCTCGGGACAAATCCCATCAACATTCCAGGATACTTGTGTCATTGTTTCAAAGGTTTGTGTCAAACGGTTTTATTTACATCCATTTATTTATTCATTTTTTTTTTTTACTTTCTTATTCAGATGACAGTGTAGAGAGAGCTAGTTTCGCCTGATGGCACTTGGGGATAGCTACATTCGATGGCGTATCTTTAATGTACGGCTGGAACAGTGGGCGAAATGGTCCCATGTTCTGGCTTCAAAAGATACCGTTGTGTCATTCGTATACTTATTAATCTATTCGTGTAATACCGGCTGACCAACCGGAAGTGTTAAATTAGGAGGTCAGACCAGGCCGGAAGCTCAAACCATTTGGCATTTCTAGTCATTTTCTAGCCACCCCCCCCCCTCCTGTACTGCTCACCCTTATCATTACAGTACCCATCATCTTTCTCCCCCCTCTTCCTCCTCCCTGTAAGTCCTTAATGCTACTCACTCTATAAAATGTCATGAGTTGACGCTTGCATGACTCACCCCGTGTTTCCCCGCCTCAGCCGCCTCCCTCCCTCCCCCCTGCATGCTAACCGCGGAGGTCGTGTTGAATTATTTTACAACTAGCTGGCGAAGCTGCTGCCGTTTTTTTTTTTTTTTTTCACTGCCACATTTTTGGTTTCCTCTTTTTTTTTTATATGTTTGTTCTTTCTAAGCAGCTAATTTTGGCACAGACGTTTCACAATGGTGTCTATTCTGTAAACATATTTACTTGACCTGAATCTCATCTTCCAGACATAATACATCCACTCATTACGGCTAGCTCTCTAACTGATGTGAATAACACTGGATCTTTCAGAGACTAGTTAAACGCTTTGAATTCTATGGAAGAAGAAATCCACCTCGACTGAACGATTGCTCATTGCATGTAATATTTTATTTTTTTTGTATAATGTTTGGTTGAACAGATTTCTGTTGCAACAGTTAAAAGGTTTAATATGATTGGTTCGTTCTCAAGGCCGGCAGCCACGATATGGATGTTTCTAAACATAATTAATCATGTTATTCCTATTTTTGTTTTGCCTGCAGGTGGATGTCATGGATAAACATAACGCGGCGGATTAATGTTCACACTGGATAGTTGGATTTACAGCTGAGAGAAATACTTATGCTTTCTGCATGTGTGTGTGGATATAATTAGTGCTATCTTGAATAATTACACAGTTTTAAAAGAACCATTAGGCGGCTTGGATTACATTCGCTTTGGATACATTCATTCTATGACCAAGTAAAGGGTGTGGATTACTAAGTTCAAGATACAGTCACGCTGCCAATAAAGAATTCAAGGTTTGTACGTTTCTGTTTTTATTAAGTGTAATCACATCCCTGTTTGTAATCACATCCCTGTTTGTAATCACATCCCTATTTGTAACAACATCCTGTAGTAGCATCACGTAAGTGGCAGGCACTAAAACGTGTTCAATGTTTCTACTAAGTGTGATACATGGCGGAAGTTGCTTGGGTCGACGGGATACTTTGGTGGTTGTTCTTAAGTTTAACCCATTACTGCTTAGACTGAATTCACTACTTCCATACGACTGCTATCATTAATCCTGTTGGTAACTAGGCTATGAATGAATGGGTTAGTTTAATTTAATCATCTTTCAGTGTCAATACTCTAATATTAAAACGGCCTATTTGATCCTTTTGTTTCAATCTAGAGTAGACAAAAGGAAACATATGCAACGCGTCCAACTGACTGAATATTTTCTTGTTTTTTTCCCCCCTGTAATTTGTAGTTTAGTTTTGATCATTAGGAAGACCGTGGACATTAAATTCTCGCTGAGCGTTGTGTCAGCACGTGTGCAACAAGTTTCATCATTCCGGAAAACCTTAAAAAACCTTAAAACCTAATTTGTTCCCCTTCTAGCACCCCACGTGACTAGCAGTCGTTAAAGGCTATGGAGAAGGACGGTGTCCTAGTCTTTTAGTATGACTTGTGGTCTCGCTCTCTGCCTGGGTATTAAACCTGAGACAGAATGAAATTAAGATACACACACATACGCGCGCATTCGTTACTCTGTGTGTGTGTTTATACTCTATGTGTGTGTTTGTGTTGGAAGGTGTTTCGGACCTGGCGTGCTCCCGCTGGTGTGTGAGTGGCTGTAGCCAGGAAGTGAAGGCAAGAGTGTCCCAGGCTTATCGGTATTGATTGGTGCTGCCTGAGAGAATGGCGTGCTGGCTGGCTTGATACACCCAGGTCGATAGCGCAAAGACATTATCAAACCGTGGGTTCTGAGGTCTTGATGCTCTGAAGCCTTCGTGCCTTTTCATAGACATGGGTGACATGTAGGCGTGTATGGGAGGGATTGTGGTGGAACACATGCTGATAAGGGTCGAAGATATTGATTAGCGTTGTTTGATGCTCTTATAGCGAGCTGGCTATTCTTGGTCGAATTTAAGTGATTTGAGACTCTCTTCCTTCCTAGACTTACATGTACATATGAATAAAAACTTGCATTTTTAATACCATCATTTTTCCAATGATACTATTTCAATACAGAAAAAAAACAACAACAAAAGAACAAGTCTAAATTATCTTCACTTTCCCCTATCCCTTAGTCTGTTGGACCTTTGGGGCACCACACAAGATCTGTCAACCATCTTTCTCCATTCCTCTCTTGTCTTTTGCCTCTTTCGGTGGCTGGCTCGTCCATTCTTTTATGTTGCCGTCCCATCGCTTTCTCTGTCTGCTTCTTCTTCTTTTTCCTGGTACTGTTCCCTTAAGAAAGGTCTTTGCAAGCCCCGAAAACCTTGTAATAGAGTTTTTGTTTCCGTGTTTTTGAGCAAAGTTAGCAGGTCATCGTGGGGTCCAATCGCTGTAAGTTATCTATCGAAGTTTATTCTGTCTGTAAACATTGTCTGTTAGCCCGTTCTTTTTATTTATATAAAGCCAGTAAGTAAAAAAAAAGGCTTTTATTGTTTGGTTCATGTAGAATCATGTTTTTGTTTTGTTAATTCACTTTGCCAATGAAGGTTTGTGATAATAGTAAGATGTGGCATCAGTAAGGAAAGTAAGAAAGTGATCATTGTTTGTGAACATATGCTTAAAAAAAAAAGATTTGATTCCTAACATCTCATTTAACAAGAATTTTTGTTTCGTTGTGTTATAAACTTCACTATTTGTAAACTTCACTAGTTGTCTCTAAGTACAAGTTCCATTTCAGTTTCCAAAACTCGTGTCGCGAGCCACATTACCAAAAATTGATGCGAAAAGGACAAAAATGAAGTAGCGGAGAAAGCATCATATTTACCACACAAAAAAACAACAACAAAAAAACAAGCACGTATATGTATATTTAGTAGGCTACTCACATCTTAGTGGAATTTTTGAATTTGAATAGTTACCAACTTCTGAGTATTCACCTGCATAGATGGGGCACCAAGTCGGAGCACTGAATCTAGTCCGTGAGGCGATAAATGTAACATGGGTTAGGCTCGTTTCATCACTGTACAAGTTTGTTCACACAAACATTTGTGATCATCTTTATAGTTAACACGTGCTTTTTAGAGATTTGGACGTTTCTGAAGGCAACATGGCGCATAAATTATACGTCTGCATCGCTCCACATTAGTCTGAGATGATTGACTTCGCAGGTCTACGAGTTGCAGTTGCAGAACTGTTGGTGTCACATGGGCTGAAATCGGATTTTGAAAATATTTTATGATTCAAAACATAAAAATCCACAAATCTTTTGCTGAAATTAGCCTTTAAAAGATACATCTGTAGCTGCTGATCATGTTGTCATGTGGTACAGGTTGAGAGTTACGAAGAATAAGACTATGTCAACACGTGACATCAAATTCTCTTTATCTCTTAGTTCGGAGTTCATTTTATTTAGTTGAGCATAAAATCGCCAAATCCCCATAACCTGAAAGTTAACCTCAGGCACTTGCTTTGATGTCTACGACATAAATTGTGTATTTCAGTCTGAAATAAAAATATATAATTGTTTAATAACCTTTCTTCAGCTTAACACGCGAGAAAGGCTGACATCTTTGACTGCATTCTTATTTTCTGGAGATACTTCCCCACGTGCTGCTAGCAGTTACGCATTCGCCGTGGAAATATGGCTTCTTTTCTTTTCTGTAAATGTGATCAAACCTGTTAGCTGTTCATTTGTTCAGCTCTCCTGCTTCAAGAAGACACAAAGGTTGAAGGGCACGGTACCACCACTCACGATGTTGCCAGAAGACCACGACCCAAAATGATGTAACGTGAATGTGTCAAATGCTTACGATGTCAAGGACACGACCAGCTCTAAACAACAACGGAAATTTCCAATAACTAAATAATCCTCCTGTCGCTGAAAAACATAAACGCTGTGTTTTAAGAGAAAAAAAAATGAGAACACCATAGAATGAAATCTACTGAAGAAACAAAGAGTGAGAGCCCCAAAGTAGGAGAAAAAATGATTTTAAAAAATACTTTAAAACTTTTTAATGGTGCCGATATTTCGGCGGGCCGGATATCACCGATCGCGGATCTGGCCCGCAGGCCGTATTTTGAGCATCTCTGTGGTAGAGGCTGGCCCCTAAAGCAGCACCGCTCCTGCCTACTTTGAATCATTGCATAGATTATGATTTCAGGTTTCTGATCTAACGCTTCAAGTGGTGCTAACTGTTGCGTTCTAATCTGCCGTCTTTAAACTGGACTGGCCAGTCTCTCTGACCGTTATGACTCGTGTTATAAATATCAAATTATAGATGGACGTAAATATGTATGCTGACCAGGTCCTGCTCAATCGATAGCGACATTCATTGAAAGCCATCTTTCCATCCTCCGATTTCCCCCACCCCCAATAGGATGGAAACGACGAAGATCACATAATTAAGTATTATAAAGCTAACACTCTCTTCAGTTTAAAAGAAGACGTTTTATATCGAGGGCCATTGTTTAATAATAAGACTAACTTCGTAAGTATTTAAGCCAAACCTTATCATTTACATATTTTTAAAAATTAAAATATGTCAATGTCCAATGTCCAGTCTATTTCACATCTCTTGCTTCTGTGGGACGCCACTTTCTTCCTAAATACGTCAGTATGATTAAAAAAAACAAAACAAAAAAAAAAACAAAAAAAAACCCATTCTTTTTCCTTTTCTTCCACTTAATCATTAAGAAGCTTTTAATTTCTAAGAACTCTTTTATTTTTGTAAGTATTGCCCAGTTGAAACTGTTACGTGTACAAAAGCGAACATTGAAAATAAACAATAAACTTGTTTAGGCTAGACTTTCTAATAATAAAAAGAACATTTAAAAAATACTTTAAAAAAAAAAAACTTATATTAAGCGTACTTGTATCAATTAGTGTTGATCAGTCATGTAATTAAATTTGTAATAGATCTAGACGAACAATGAAAAAGCATTAGTAAAAAAAAAAAAAAAAGGGAAAGTACCAGAATTAGAATTCATGGCTCAAGCCTTCTTAGGCTTCTCAAGCCAACTCAGTAACCACTCTGCTAGTGGAGAGCTAATGAACATGGAAGATTGTTTAGGTATTTATTGTTTCTAAAGTCTCGTCGTATGTTTCAGGCTTGTGTTCACTAAGACTCAGACGACGACCTATAAAGGGGACTAATTCAGTTATACCACCACTTCAGTCATGTAATTTTTTTTCCCTTGTGCTAAATGCCAAACCAAACTATTTTTAACAATAGTTAATTAACTAATTGGTTATTTGTTTATTTATTGATTCTTGTGTTGTCAGGTAAAAGAAATTATTGTGCCAAAATTTAGCTTGATCCGAGATTGGGTGTGGGAGAAATAACGTTTAAAATTTTTTATACTAGACAGACAGATTGAGTTGATATAAGCTTTGTATAAAGGCTTGTCTTCGAGTCCGAAGATTAAGGAGGATTATTTCATGTGGCTCACAATCCTAGCTGTAACCTACATATTTTGCCACATCCAGCACAGACATAACCATTGTCGGCCGGTGGTCGATTTAGGTTCTCTTTCCGCCGTCTACATCTGTCCTCGGCTGTGGATTTCCTTTTGGCCTCAAGTGTGTATCGCGCGGCCTTTGTAATTAATCTCCAACTGTCTTGTTCTAGAAATTATAATGTAAACCTAGATGTAATGTAAAGATCAACATCCGAAATGGCGGCCGACATTGACGTTTCGGATGTCCTTCGTTTAATTACCTCACATCCCTAAATCACTCACACCGCGCTACACTATGTAACATACAGGAACATTGTATACAACGCAATGCCACTTAACGATAAAGTCATACAATAAAAACGAATGACCCAACATCATAAGTTAATTTAGACCAAATCAAGACCGAATCCAGATTAAATGAAGACCAAATTAAGTTCAAATCAAAATGAAATCAAGACCAAATCGTATTAATTTCCTGCCCAACGCCTCTGTCCCCAAGTAACCTGTTCGTGTGATCAGCCTATCCTCAAACATATTAGATTGAATTGATTCTAGCTCCTTCTTTTCAAGCCTATTTATTTCCGTAGAGAACTGTCTTGAAAATTTAATAAGTATCTACACAAAAAAAAATAAATAGATTTGAGGGGAAAAAATAACATACGATATAATGGCCTTTATAAATGTTGTATGACCTAATTTCTACTCTATTTATTATAGATAGTTGTGTTTGAATGGACTTCTATAAAAGTAACAATAAAAACAGAGCATTACCATTGATTCTATATAGAACAACTTGCAACGTCTGTGTTACCATCTTTTTGCCCCGAGCAGTTTGTCTAGCTCTATTATCTCTGGTGTGTCGCCCACATGAATCTCAAGTCTGATTCATAATGGCTAATGGGCGTTTGATAATATATCTTTTGTAACATCAAATGCATCGAGTAATGGGGAGACAGTAATTTTAACCTTTCTGCCAAGTTACCTTACGTACCTGTAGGAAGGAAACAAACTGCCTATAGTTCAGGACAGTTCAGAAAATCAGATCCCAATTTATGGGACATAGTTCTACGCAAGACTCTTTATTATATTATTTGTTGCAGAGCTCCAGATATCCAACTTGTAGCAACAACATATACATAAATACTTATTATAAAACTAGAAGTACTTGAAACTGACACAGGTCAACTTGACTAGTCCGATATCTTACTGGTTAGGATGATGAGAACAAAGAGAGAAGGGGACACAGAGTGAATGGCAAGTTGAATATAGAACACATTTCCAAGCGAGAGTGGGAGACCGTCTAGGTTTAAAACATTGCACCATTAGACTCACGTCTATTCGTCTAGGGAATTCCTATTCAAGCAAAAAAAAAAAAAAAGAATCAAATACTCTAAGGTGGGCTTCACAAATAGTGTCTAGCTATTTCATGGTTTGCCGATTGACAAGTCGACGACATGACCTCAATGACAGTCTTACGTCACTCTTGCACCTTTCAACTCATCTAACACACACGTGTCACTTTTACACAGTGTGTAGATGTGAATAGTTTAGACTCCACAACACACTACGTGCCCAATACAGTTCATCTCTATAACTCTTTCCAACTGAACCTGGACTTTTTTTAGTTGACGTCTTCCTTCTTGTTTATTTTGTGATCGATCTAACATTTAACATGCATGACTAGACTGACCAAAGGCGCGGTGGCGGGGCGGTAACGCGCTTGGCTTGATTGACCGGAGGTCCCGGGTTCGAATCCTCGTCAAGACTGGGATTTTTAATTTCGGACTCTTTGGGCGACTCTGAGTCCACCCATTAGTTAGGGAAAAGTGAAGTAAAGGTCATTGATCTGGCTACATGACACCTTCGTTGACCGTGGGCCACAGAAACAGATGGACATTACATCATCTTCGAGGTTGACTTACTGACACTCGAAGGACGTTTTTTTTTTTTTTTTGAACGTCTGTATTTTATAAGACAAGATTAAATCTAGACATTGGAGCCACATTACTTTTCGTCCTGGTCAGAACTGGCGCCAAAGTGGTAGTTCTAGGATTGAACAGTGAATTAAAAGCCTGACATAACTCAATGCCTGGCACTTTTTCTTTCTAGGTTGCCAAGTTCAGGTTTTGGACCCATGCTTTTTATTAGGCCCTCGGCTTTTATGATGCTTTATCTGTGTCTCTTTACGAAGCTTATGTCAACTCACTCTGTCTGTCTGTCTGTCTGTGTGTCTGTCAAGTCAAAAGTTTGTACACGTTATTTCTCCGACACCCAATCTCGGATAAAGCTGAAATTTTACACTATTATTTCTTTTACCTGACAACACAAGAATTAATTCTAAAAAATTACCAATCGGTTAATTAACTCTTCTGAGGCTTAGTAAACACAAAGATGAAAGACAAACAATAGATAACTATACAATCTTCCATGTTCATAGACTCTTCGCTAGTAGCATGGTTACCGCGTTGGCTTGAAAAGCTTGAAAAGGCTTTATCCCACAAATTCGAATTCAGGTCGTTCCCCCTTTTGTTTTTTTTTTAACATACATTTAAAAAGCGATCACCCAGATACCCCGTTCTTTACCCCCTACTCCTTTCCAACTGGTCTAAAGAAGTGATAGGATCATAGCGTATTGAGAAAGCTAAAAGCATGAAATTGTGCTAATTTTTTTTTTTAAAGGATTTCTTATAATTTACTTGTTTAAAAAGTTTTTAAAAATGTTTTTCTTGTTTTGTTTTTTTCTTAAGAGTATAGTTAGATATTTGTTGTAACAGTGGAGCAGAGTGGTTAATATGTCTATATATTCGCAAAGATGAAATCTGGAGTTCCAATAGTAGCCGGAGATATTGATTTAGATGAAGAGATACATTATTCCTCTTTTGAATTGAAATGTATTCCTCCATTAGCAATGATGTGAAGATTGAACACATACTGTATAGCAAGATTGAACACATACTGTATAGCAAGATTGAACACATACTGTATAGCAAGATTGAACACATACTGTATAGCAAGATTGAACACACACTATATAGCAAGATTGAACACATACTATATAGCAAGATTGAACACACACTATATAGCAAGATTGAACACATACTATATAGCAAGATTGAACACATACTATATAGCAAGATTGAACACATACTATATAGCAAGATTGAACACATACTATATAGCAAGATTGAACACATACTATATAGCAAGATTGAACACACACTATATAGCAAGATTGAACACACACTATATAGCAAGATTGAACACACACTATATAGCAAGATTGAACACATACTATATAGCAAGATTGAACACATACTATATAGCAAGATTGAACACATACTATATAGCAAGATTGAACACATACTATATAGCAAGATTGAACACATACTATATAGCAAGATTGAACACATACTATATAGCAAGATTGAACACATACTATATAGCATGCATTGATACACATTCTATCCCGAATTCAACAAAACATTCACAAAAGAAGGTCAACATGAAGCGACTAATTTGTAGAACCCGATATCAGCTTGTCTCCCCTACTTTAAAGTTTTCAAACCGAATTTTCTCGATGCGGTAATAACATACAACTTTATATTTCTAATTTACTTGCATTTCATGTCTATTATTCTGTGTAGAATTTTGAATCTTCTAGAAGTCAATGTGTAAATTAACTTCCTGTTTACACTTCTCTTGAGAACCTTGACGCGTACATACAACACGTCTGCTGCATTCAGTGTCTGTATGTTTTAGCAAAAGTACTACACCTTTGTCTTTACTTTATACTTAACATCTAGTTTGATGTGTATAGCATTTCTTTTTAGAAGTTTCGAAAGCTACTGTCTTTAAAAATTTATTTTTTTTTCTTGTAATGTTCCTTTGTGCACAGCCTCCCTTTGTCACTGAGATTAATAAAAGAAAACGTTGATAAAATCTCATTAGAACAAGTCCAGTCTATGACCGGTTCACTTTTCTAGTCACACGTCCCGCGTGCCATCTTCAAAACTTCCGATTTCTAACGTTCATCGATTTTTTTTTCTTTGGGAAAGCCAGGCGCGCAATTTTTCCGAGATTCGGGCCATAATCGCATTTGTTTCCGTCAGTTCAACATGTTTACGACTTTAAAAGGATCTCGAGCTGCGGAGAATGGCGCATAATGTCGTTTCGTGAATGCTAGTAATGTGTAAACTAATGATAATAACCATTCGATTTGCGGCATTAAGGTCCTCACTAAAATGAGTCAGACTTGAGCTTCAGGGAAGGTTCATCATCCTTCCATGTTAATCAAATCATGTCGGACCGAGTCAATCCTGTAAAAGAAAGATTGTTAGGACGACTCTGGCTCAGTGGCGTAGCTTGGGATTTGGGGGCCCAGGGGGGCTTGGCCTCTTCAAAGGCCCCCTGCATTTTGACATTCCACATCATGGCATGAGATAATGACGTAATATTTAATGTAAAAACACATTTCGGACACTCATTTGGGGCCCCCTCAAGTGGGGGCCCGTGCCCGTGGGAATTTTCAAATTTGGACTCCCCTCCCCAGCTATTCCACTGGGCACTTTATCATTTGACTTAAAGTTCTTTTATTAATAATCATAGACAGACTTGATGTAAAAAAATATTCATCCATAGGTGTATCTGTATAGCATTGTTATCGTTTGACCTTTGATTTGTTTACTTGTGGGTGCTCTGAGGATGTGCTGAACTAAAGGTATCAACTCCTTTTTATCAGGAACCTTTGTATATTAACAGACATATTAGTATATTGTTTGTTTTTCTTTTTATAGGACGCTTGTTTTTTGTTTTTTTTTGTCGTATTCTTTCTACTTTACTTTAACATTTCAAGGGTAAAAGTGGCCTGCAAGTAATCTCTAAACTTGTGTCCGAATCTGTCGAATTGTCGTCACTTCTTATTCTGTTTTTGACTGACATTTCGGACTCCCGTGTTTTCATATCTTGGTTTTGTAAGCATTTCTACAAATTCTGCATTCAGTATTGCAAGATTATGGCTAAAGTGTGTACTGTTTAACGCTGACCTATTTAAGGGCTAGATCTAAGATTAATTAAAGAAAATTAGCTACGTAAAAACTATTTGAATGAAATCTTGTCTTAACTAAGTCCTTATAAGGCAGGAATTCAAACTCATTCGAGCACAGATATGAGCTTGTATTAGATTGTTTTCCCTGTAGAATTAACGTTAATTTTAAGAGCTGGTCATTTTAGTGGAATTCATGAAACAAGTCAGGATGTTTGAGTACAATGCTACTGCTAGTTGTCCAACGTTCGTAATACACAGTGAAGTATACAACATACATAGATGTGAAAGTTCATGCTTATAAACCGAAATAATGATAAGGTGGCTGGCACATGTTTATCGTAAAGTACGGTGAGGGTTCTTTTTTTTTTTTTTCAATGAAGTGCCGCTAGAGAATAAAAAAGGCAGCACATTTTTCGCACACCCTCATGAATGACATTCGCCTAGCATTTTAAAAACTAAAAACATGTTTGCGGCCTAGCGTCGAATTCTTTTATCCTTTAAAAAAAATTCAGTTTCTTATAAGATGTTACAAGTGTGTGTAATACTTATACAAACATGAATTAAATATCAATTGGACGCTATACAGGCTTTGCCTTTTCTAAAGACTGAAGCGTCGCTGTGTAGAGTGCATTTGTTAGCATCTCAATGTAATTTGCTCTTAAGTATTTCAATAGCTCTGAATCTCTAATAAAATTGCCAGTATACAAAAAAGCGCCTAATTTTAGCTTTCACTCTGACGTACACCAAGGCTGTTAAAGAATTATCAGCTTTTACTCTTATGTAAGTAAAGTAGGGTTATAAAGATCAACTGAGGCGCCATTTTGCCCTCACTGGCATAGAGGAAAGTAGCTGGCAGCAGATGGCGTCTGAGAGAGACAGTGGAAGAGCTCTAACGGGACACATATTTGAGGCACAAAGAAAAGACAGCCGCAGAAGATGTAAAGAAAACTTAAATAGACCCCCGCCACACAACAGCTCTGGTCTGCTTCGTTAGGGGGAAAATATGCAGGTCGCAACAGGGTTTGCACTCATCCTTTATCTTTAAAATCGATCACATTGCTATTCATTCATTGAAAGCAACGCTGGAAAGAATTTTAGTCTCTAGATCTATAGCTTCATGCACAAAAAGATCTACACTTTTTTTTTTAAGTGGGAGGGGGGGGGGTAACACTTCTTCTCAATTATCTTTTCTAACAGTATTGTCATATGCCAAATTGGCAAGCATTAGTATGGCGTCATTTTTCGATTTATTTATTTTTAAATTAGAAAACTAAAAAGCTCAGAGATTTTTTCTACAAAGTTGAACTATACATCGGTTTCTAGATGGTTTGTACATTCTCTGGAGATAGACAGGTGGAAAATAATCGAAAGTAGATAGACTAAAATGGAAAAGAATAAAAACAAAGGCCAACGGAAAGATAGTGATAGACAGTCAGTCCTACCTAGGCCATTCTTTATAGAAGGTCTGAGCACTGACCTACGACGTAGCAATAGCTCAATGCCACGTCACGGGTCTGACGTCACGTAACATAACGCGGCAACGTGGCTTTGAGTCAGCCTGCGACGTCGCAGGTCAGTGTTAAAGCCTTCTATAATGAAGGGTTGCGGCTATACATACACATAGTACTTAAGCTCAATAATTTCAATGTGGATTAAGTATTTATATTCATAGCCGGATTTTGCATATGATTTATATATTCAATTTAGTGCTATGCAATAAAAAATGAAGATTTAATATAGGTTATGTATTCTGTGAATTCAGTTCAACGGATCTCCGGCATATCGCTAGAGTGTTTGTGTCACTAGATGTAACTCTAGACATTCTACAACATCATAGCCCCACTTGACCAGCTAGACGAGTGAAAACACATTCCCTCTGGTATTCCTAGAAACTGGATTCTTAAAATTATTTCGTAGAATGCCTGCCTGGTCTTGTGGTATGCATGCGTATGTAGTCGTCTTGATGGTTCCGGGTTAAAACCCCTGCCCGTCGCCTTCTCCCGCCCTTCTGCTGGAGGGTTGGGCTAGAATGTAATATTTGACAAAAAGCTCACCTTTTTTTTTTTACAAAGCTTATATCAACTCACTCTGTCTGGTACAAAGCTTATATCAACTCACCCTGTCTGGTACAAAGCTTATATCAACTCACTCTGTCTGGTACAAAGCTTATATCAACTCACTCTGTCTGGTACAAAGCTTATATCAACTCACTCTGTCTGGTAAAAATTTGTACACGTTTTTTCTCCCACACCTAATTTGCACAAGTTTTTCTTTTATCTGACAACACAAGAATTAATAAATACATTAACTTGTTAGGTAATTAACTATTGGTAATTAATTGTTTTTTTGTTTGTTTGGTATCTTGAACAATGGAAAGAAATCGTACTTGATAGATGTCGTGGTATAAGTTGAATTAGTTACCCTTGAGGAATCTTGAGCCTTGAGTGAACATTTTTTATGCATTTCAAAAAAACGATCATATCAAAATTCCCCAAGATACCCCCTTCTTCCCTCCCCCTTCACAACTGGTCCAGACACGTGATAGGATCATAGCGCATTGAGAAAGCTAAAAGCTAATAAAAAAATAATTGGTAACAATATTTTTATCGCACAGATTTACATATCTAGGTCAATCGTACACATGACTGATCCAAACTAATTTACACAATTACATTTAAATAAGTTTTTTTTTCTAAAAAATAGGCAGGAGGTTCCAAGAACTAGTCATACCTTTGTTTTTAACGTGCACATACTGATAGATTCAGACAACAAACCCTAAATCCTACAGATGACCACTTGTGATAGAACTTGTGTTGCACGGTGTCCAAGAAACAACAGCTAGCAACACATTGAACTTACAGGTTACATTTAGAAAGATACTGTCTAGGCCCTAGGCCACTATATCTGAAATGTAAATAGCTATCAACATAGCCGCCTCGCCTCATCCGTCTTTAACTTTCCATGATATTATGGCTTGTATTCCCAATTGGATAACTTTTTTTTTATTTGGCTTGTCACCCTATTTCATTCATTCCACGTGTTGTCATTTAAGTACCTGAACATAGTCTTCTTTGATAACAGATTTTTTATACGTAAGTTTGTTAGTTTTTAAAACGATTTGATTTTGTCTGGCAGCAACTGCACCTAACGCTGGCCTTCCTAAAATGGGAAACTTGTCTTGTTCGATAGGCTAAGTATTGATTTCACTTAGTTATTAGTCATTAGACCGTAAAGCACAATCTGTCGCTGTGAAAGCCTCTTAATACTTGGCGTAAAGTTACACACCATGTTGGTAAATTTTTTTTTGTTGTTCTCATAAGTGCTGAAGAAATGATGACTCCCCCCCCCCCCCCACCTGATGGGGAACTAGATTTCTACTTCAACTTAGATCTCCAACCCGGCGCTGCCTCTAATAATGTCAAGGACATTTGAGGGCCCCGAACCCGAGACGTTTGATCGGAGTGTTCACCAAAAGACAATAAAAGAAATAAATGAAAACGTTGCAGCTGTTCACATTTGTTCAAACTAAGACACAAGCGAATGGAAGTCGTACAATCTAATGCTATCCATCACTGACCTGTACCGTTACGTAATTGGAAATGGAACACTCGTTTTCTTTTCTTTACAATGGAAGCCAATTTGGGCTATTTTTTTTTTAAAGTTCTACTGACTAGAACAGATGTTTTTGAAAAAGTATATCTAAAAATAAAACTCTGGTTTGACCGTTATAATTAAAATCTTAAAATTAAATTCGGCCATTTTGAACACGCTTTCAGCGGGTATTCCTACACTCGACTCAACTGTGTCTATGTATTCAGTCAAGAGTTGAATAAATCAATAAACGTAACGTACATGACTATTTTACGTACACCTTATGTAGAAATGGGATACACTGCAGTAGACGAACTTGATTGTGCAAGCTCTTTGAAAGAAAACTAGTAACAATGAAGCATTATAAGCAATAATTAGGAGAAATAGACCACCATCAGCTTCATATAGGAAGAATTAGATTTTTATGATTTTATAATATTACCTGTTTGAATTTAAAGACATCATTGAGCTTATTTTAAAAAAAAATGATTTTTTGAAGAAGTTAATCGATTGGTAAAATTTGGTGGAAAACATTTTTTTTTAAAAGATAATAGCGAAGGTTTTAAACGGGGCCGCTTAGACCTCCCTGTATGAAAAAAAGAGGTCGTATCTCCTATTGCTGACACATATTTTCTGTTTTGATTAAACCCAAAGAAAGTTTTATATTATGCCGATCGACAACTTGAATTAGGCTCACGCCGTGCTCGAATATAAACCAGGCCACCTTCTGCTGACGAGGGCGGTGGAGTGTGACGATGTCTTTCTGTCGCACGTGCATCTTGAGAAGAAATCAAAGGGAGGGGAAGGGGAGGAGCACGTGCGTGAGTCACAGTGAACATTGACTAGTTCTATTATTAGACTTCAGAAAGGGGAGGGGGGCATGGACTGTGGCGTGTCTGATCAATGTCGTCTGTTACTTCTCTGTTGTTCCTGATGTCCTTGTTGTTCCTGATGTCCTTGTTGTTCCTGATGTCCTTGTTGTTCCTGATGTCCTTGTTGTTCCTGATGTCCTTGTTGTTCCTGATGTCCTTGTTGTTCCTGATGTCCTTGTTGTTCCTGATGTCCTTGTTGTTGTTCAATGCTTTTTTTAACTGCAAGTTTCACGTAAGTAGTATTGTTTTCTATATGTAACAGCCCTGTAAATAATATGCCATTGATAAAATAATCTCGAAATTAGGTTTACATTGAATTGTCGTATGTTTTCGATGATTTCACTTAGTTCCTGTTGGTTCAATAATATTTACCGTATAAAAAGAAAATGAACCCAATTTTCTTCACCATTCCCAACCAGGTTGGAGTGACTTTGATGTTTCATTGCAATAGAAGCACTTCTACACAGGTTCCTATTGTGTCTGTATATTTCACTCAGTCTGGAAATGGCTTCAAGTTGGTTGAACTTTGTGGACGATGTTGTTGATTGATTGACATATTTGTTAGTAACTATGACTAAGATGTGAGTGCGACCTATATAACATCAACTCCATTTCTTAGCTTGTTTTAGCTATGTGTATTGAACACAATTTAAAAAATACTTTTGGATTTAATCTTTTTTTTTTTTAATGTCTTCAACTCTCTTCGTACTCAAACATTGGTGGAAGTAAGCTGTTCCAAACATGAAAGTCTCAAGTCAGAAACTGGAGTTATACATTGAATCATTCATTTCAAGCAAAAAAGTTCGCATGTAGAAGTTTGGTTAGTTAGCTCTGTTGATAGAGAGTCGCGCTAATTTGTTTACCATTTTTTTGTAACCTATCCCTTAGTCTGTTGGACCGTTGGGGCGTCATGCAAGATTTGTCGATCGTCTTTCTCCATTCTTTTTGTCTCTCTGTCTTTTGGCTTAGTTAGAACCTTTTTCAATGGCAGCGCTAATATCGCGACTATATTGAGGGCCTCTATCCCCATTCTAGCCATTATTAAACCTTTTTTTTTTCAATAGCAAATAAAAGATGAATGTTAATGTGACTGTACTATTTGAACATTAACTAGGAATGGATTAAAAAAAAATATTTAAAATTTAAAAATACGTACAAAAAATGTAGTGTGATATGCCCCTAAGGTGCTAAAACGAAAGCTAAACTTTGATTGTATGTGCTCCAAACCTTTTATTGAAACCAACAGGGACGACTCCAAATAGGAACATAGCATTAATATATGAAACGTGATTGGCGCAAGTCTGGCTATAAAACTCTCATAAACCATTCAGTCAGTTTGGCTGCTTATTATTTTTGTATCAGTTCTAATTAGTGTTTTAAAATAATTCCGTTGATGGTACATCATCTATTACTTCAGATGGCATTTGACATTTTATAATTGTTGGTCAATATTTAAAATGTCTTATACATAAAGAAATCATGCACTTTTAAAAATTACTACTATAAACGTATGCCACTGAAAATATGATTTGGTACTCTGGTTGTCTATGTATTGAGTTGAAGTAAATAGTCTATGCTTAGAGATTAGGTAGAGGTCCATGCATCAAATGTTTGGGATTTGTCTGTGCATCTAAGTTATTGGTAGTGTTCTATGTATCGAAGATTTGGTAGTGTTCTATGTATCGAATGTTTGGTAGTTGTTCTATGTATCGAATGTTTGGTAGTTGTTCTATGTATCGAATGTTTGGTAGTTGTTCTATGTATCGAATGTTTGGTAGTGTTCTATGTATCGAATGTTTGGTAGTTGTTCTATGTATCGAATGTTTGGTAGTGTTCTATGTATCGAATGTTTGGTAGTTGTTCTATGTATCGAATGTTTGGTAGTTGTTCTATGTATCGAATGTTTGGTAGTTGTTCTATGTATCGAATGTTTGGTAGTGTTCTATGTATCGAATGTTTGGTAGTTGTTCTATGTATCGAATGTTTGGTAGTTGTTCTATGTATCGAATATTTGGTAGTTGTTCTATGTATCGAATGTTTGGTAGTGTTACATATATCGAATGTTTGGTAGTTGTTCTATGTATCGAATGTTTGGTAGTTGTTCTATGTATCGAATGTTTGGTAGTTGTTCTATGTATCGAATGTTTGGTAGTGTTCTATGTATCGAATGTTTGGTAGTGTTCTATGTATCGAATGTTGAGTAGTTGTTCTATGTATCGAATGTTTGGTAGTTGTTCTATGTATCGAATGTTTGGTAGTTGTTCTATGTATCGAATGTTTGGTAGTGTTCTATGTATCGAATGTTTGGTAGTTGTTCTATGTATCGAATGTTTGGTAGTTGTTCTATGTATCGAATTTTTGGTAGTTGTTCTATGTATCGAATGTTTGGTAGTTGTTCTATGTATCGAATGTTTGGTAGTTGTTCTATGTATCGAATGTTTGGTAGTTGTTCTATGTATCGAATGTTTGGTAGTGTTACATATATCGAAGGTTTGGTAGTTGTTCTATGTATCGAATGTTTGGTAGTTGTTCTATGTATCGAATGTTTGGTAGTTGTTCTATGTATCGAATGTTTGGTAGTGTTACATATATCGAAGGTTTGGTAGTTGTTCTATGTATCGAATGTTTGGTAGTTGTTCTATGTATCGAATGTTTGGTAGTTGTTCTATGTATCGAATGTTTGGTAGTTGTTCTATGTATCGAATGTTTGGTAGTTGTTCTATGTATCGAATGTTTGGTAGTGTTCTATGTATCGAATGTTTGGTAGTTGTTCTATGTATCGAATGTTTGGTAGTTGTTCTATGTATCGAATGTTTGGTAGTTGTTCTATGTATCGAATGTTTGGTAGTTGTTCTATGTATCGAATGTTTGGTAGTGTTCTATGTATCGAATGTTTGGTAGTTGTTCTATGTATCGAATGTTTGGTAGTTGTTCTATGTATCGAATGTTTGGTAGTTGTTTTATGTATCGAAAGTTTGGTAGTTGTTCTATGTATCGAATGTTTGGTAGTTGTTCTATGTATCGAATGTTTGGTAGTTGTTCTATGTATCTAAGGTTTCCTTTAAAGGTTTCGCTCCACACGTAAAGATTGCATTAAAATATTTCTGCAACCATCGAGCCAAACTTCTAATTGCACCGAACACACACAAAATTCAAAAGTTCCATAGAAAAGAGCTCAAGTCTGGTCTCCCCTACCTAATGAACATTTGGATATCGAACGTATGCCCTCACATACACACTCTAATGCTACATCGGCCTACAAAGTGTAGCCCACAATCTCTACAGACTCAATTCCGAACTACTAGATTTGGTAATAGCTGATGACGAGCACATCATGGTAATGTACTTCTCAATGTCAAGGGCTGATGATAGCAAAATTTTTTTTTTCAACTGTTTCAAATGTTTCTACATAGAAAAGTCTGTTTGGAACTGTTTGCTTATTGTATAAAATAAATTAGTATCTATGCGATCTTGGTGCAGATGTTGTAAATGTCACCTGTTTAACGATGCCAGGTACCCATTAGAGCTGGCTAGACGCAGGGGAGCCTTAAAAATCGCTAACATCAAAATCCCAGTCTTCACCTGGTTTCAAACCCGAGACTCCTCGGAAGCCAAGCGCTTTACCTACAGCCCACCACGTACCCTTATTGTTTATAGAACAATGGATTATTATTATGAGAGCTCTATTCAAGTCACAATGTTAGGGAGAAACCTGGACACGGTTCCCAAAAACAGTTGTAACGATTTCCCTAGAAGTTTGAACAGTGGATGATGTCTATCGCTAAGAAAAGAATTACTACCTCGTTGGCCACACCGGGAAAACTCTAGTTTGACCGTTATCATTTATCAAAGTAAAAAAAAAAAGAGAGAGAGAAAGATTTCAATTTAGCTAGAGAACTAAATCTAGATTTAACTTCGGTTTTGAAAGGATATCGCGTTTTTTGAAAGTACAATGGCGTTCGGGAATTTCCGAAAGTAAGGCACTATTGATTTAAGAGTTTAATAAATGTTGAGGACAATTTTGCACATCGCCTTCTAAGTCTAGATGTAAATACCTATCATTGGCATATTACAAAATCTAGTAGATCTATACATTCACTTAACCAGGATACTTTCACGGGGAGAGTGTAGATGTATAAAGGAGGTATTGCCTTTTTAAAAAGGATTTTTTTTATGTTTTTCCTTTTTTTTTATGTAATTGCATGTTATTTTGGTGTCATTATTTATTGTTAAAAAATCTTTGGCTTGTGTATCAGTAACCGAGACATCGAATCATTGTTCTTTCTGCTTGCCTGGGCGATAAGATTCTAGACAGTTTGTCCCAGTTTTTTGATGAAGTCATTTTACAGCAGTGGTTTTTTGAACCGAGTTGAAAGGTTTCTTTTGTCATGACAAAAGTTTCACTTTTTTTTCTTTTCCAGATTGACTTGCTTGTTTCTTTCTTAACGATTGAGTCACTGTAAACATATAGTGTCTCTTTTCCTCTATGTCCTAATTAATAAGGATCTCAACCAAAGTATTCTGTAACTTATTATCACCTTTAGATCAGACTATTATCTACCATTAGGCCCTACCTACCGTTAATGCAAAAATGTCAGTATCAAAGCTTGATAAATTATATCACTATAATTGTCGATAATTGGCAATATTTAAGCATAATAGTCTTTCTTGATAAATTCTATTACTGTGTTTGTTGATTTTTTCAACTGGTGATATTTAAGAATTGAATTAAAGTAAGACATACGAATTCTAGTCTAGATCTAGATTCTTTGCTGTTCACGTTCTTCAATTATTATATCTATATGTAAACTGCGAACATTTAATTTTAATACTTTAAATAAAAACCTCTTAGAAACGTGATAAGCTATTTATATTTAACCAATCAAATCTTGCTATAACTTTCGATAGATGTACTGGCCGTGTTTAACACTTGTGACATTGCTGCCTCTAAAACAATGTCTAGATCTAAACTTGATATTGTCTAGTCGATAAAGATCCACTTGTAAATTAACATTTAAATTTATTTTTTAGATCTATATCTAAATATCTTTATTTAGCACAGCCGTTAAAATAAAAAAAAAGTTTTTGAATGTTTGGCTGGTTCTCTATTTTTTCCAGGACATAGAATGTTAAAAGTAAAAAAAAATACTTTTTTTTTTTCCATTTCGGAAGTTGCATTCTAAATATTCTGCGATGTCGGTTTTTAGTTTCTTGATATCTTAGTTGATAACACATAGGGCCTAATACTAAACAACAACAATGCATTTTGATTCTGTATGTAGCAGTAACCAAAACCATCGCTTATCTAAATATTACATTTAGTTGTATGTAGAGAAAAATGGCTTTTGAAAACGATTAATTTACACCTTGACATATATATCTAGATCTAGTAGATACTTTGACAAAAAAAAAATCTAAATTAATATATAACAACAAACATTAATCTTTTTATGTAGAGCTTGATGTAATGTTTACGACACTAAAATTATATTTCAGCATCATATAGAAGAAGTGTTACTGAGTTTTATATGTAGACGCTGTAGGCCTATGAAACTGTATTTAGTGAAATAGTTGGGGAGAGAGCTACGTATCTGGAAGGTTTCCGTGCTGTTCCTAGGTGATCAGTTCAGGCAGCTCTGCTTTCAATAGAGCGCTTATATTTCAAACCTTTATTCCAGAAGAGTTAGAAGAGTCTTTTTTATTGGTGACTTATTGTCCTGTTTGCTTTTAAGGTGAAAAATACCGTTAACTGATTGTTTTGAAATTGTATTACTCTCAACGATCAAAGCAAGAAAATGGCTTGGTCCATAGGTGAATTCGACGGGGGAGGCCTCTCTTTGTAAATGACAAATTAGGTCTTTGGTCTATATGGGATGCTGACATTTTGTTTTTATGCAAAAAAAAATAAATATATTGACTCTTGCTTATTTAGCATGTAATTCGAAAATTATTTTTAATGCTAGGAAATCAGTAGAGTTGCCATTTCAGTAGAATAAAATAAACGAAAATTTTTTTTTTTCACTTTTTAAATTACCTCAGACCTATGTATGTTTTACTCTGTCAACTTTCCTTATGTGTATTATCGGTTGTTACTTTAAAAGAAAAAACAACGATTATATTAGGGTAAAATTGTTTGTGAAAATGGTAATGAGGACAATGCTTAATTTCCAAAGTTTTGTTTTGAATTATACAGTTGCTGATATAATCTTTACATTAACATACAGTGTTTGATAAAATCTTTACAGTACCGTAACATTTATTATTTTACTTTCTCAATCTTTCAATCTTTACAACTTCTATATAAAAGCAAAATTAATGAATTACAAGTAATTGATTCATTGACTGGTGGATTTTTCTTTACTGATTCGTGTGTTGTCATTGAGCATGAGTTTGCATGGAACATTTGATGACCATTAGAGGAGTAGAAGTGCTCGAAAAATCGATTGGAGAATTTGGAGCATAAAAGAAACATACAGAGTGAATTAATAATATTATGAATCATTGTAAAACGAGGGTTTTTTGGTTACTGCTACATCCAGAATCAAAATACATTTTTTTTTAATTGTGTATTCAACTAAGATATCAACAAACTAAAAACCGACATCGCAGAATATTTATAATGCAACTTCCGAATTGAGAAAAAAAAAAAACACAGTATTTTTTTTTTACTTTTAACATTCTATGTCCTGGAAAAAATAGAGAACCAGCCAAACATTCAAAAACGTTTTATTTTAACGGCTGTGCTAAATAAAGATTTGAATAGTTATCTTTAAACTAAATTACGTTTCACATTTAAATGTCAAACTCCGCCATATGAAGAATTCGTCGCCTGTCCCTGTTTACGGTAATGCCAAAGTGTAGGTCGGAACTACAGACCTAAATTTATATAATCTATATCAGTGTTTCCCAAACTGTGTTCCGCTGAACCCTAGTGTTCCGCTAGGCCTGAATAGTTGTTCCACTAGAATAATTAAATAGTAAGCCACCACGTAAATTAATCTCTCGGAAAATAAACGCAGTTTTCCGTTAAATACCCAGAATGTGCGAAATGTTGCGTGTTAAGATAAAACTTTGGGAAACACTGATCTATGTCTATGGTCGGAACTGGAAAAAAAATCGACGTTCATTTTGTCAATAACAAACTGTAAAAATATCTACATTGGAGCTTTTCATAAATGGAGGCAAATCTATAAATATTAAGCTTTTTGGTGTATCCGGTGTAGGGAATACGGAAGCATTGATAAACGAAGTAGTATAATACACAATCTATTAATTTTTGTGCTTTCTTTCTTATTCTGGAATCAAATTTCTCATCTCTTCGCTTGTAGCTCAAATGAATTTGTGTTATTTAGTTGGTAACCGTATCTTTGAATATGGCGTCCTAGACATTGTTTATTTTTGTCTACCTGGTATTTAAATAATCTCTCACCCAATCTTCCGCTTTTATTTTCATGTCATTCACAGGCTTCCATTTGATCTCCAACACAATTCATGATATCGTGTTCTTCTTTTTCTATCTTAAATGTACACAAAGAGCAGATAACTATGATTCACTTTTAGTGGGATAATCCTCCAGTATTAAAAAAAATGTAAATGGACACCTTCATTGAAAGTTGATGAAGGGCCCGTCATATGGCTCGAGTATATTTACAAGTTGTTCATCAGTGTATGAATTTCTGAAAGTTTTCTTAGATTTTACTACAGACTTTTTTTTTTCGGACACTTTGTTTTGCGTCTGTCTTTCTGTTTGTTTTACACTATGTTTTATGTACATGTCACACTTTCGTTGTTTGACAATGTCCTTTACCGAATTCAAACATGAGATTGAATTATTTGTACTCCATAATTTCAAAACGATTTAGAACCAGGCTTTTTATTTTGTTTGTTTGTTTCCACACAGATCTAGTTCTCGATGACTAAGTCAGCTGGTCAATGGAAGTATCTCTTTGCGCAAACACGTCTGTGTTGAATTCGAGGAGTCCTATTGATTATTTTTAGAAGTTGTATTTGTTCTGTCTTCCACACAGTCCTAGCACACGCACACACAAAACACACAAGAAACTGGGCTAAAAGTTACTACACAGTAAAAACTTGACCAAATTAAAGTACTTACAAACTCTTTTAAAAAATACAATATTACAAACACTTTTTCATTTCTCTTCTAGTTTTTGAGATCTGAGTGTGACAGACGGACATTTTACGGGGGCCGCATAAAAAAGAAAACTGGTGAACTGGTTTACAATTAAAATGTAAAGTACGATTGTTTTTACTTCAGACCTTTTGATCTTGTGTAAAGATAGATCGAAAGGATTTTTTTCTTGCAGTCTTTCTTATTCAATATAGATCTATTACTTTCTTTCTACCGCTGGTTCTGCAAATATCAACGGGGTAGTTGCCTGCTAATAGGATATCAATGCTATCATTTAACCAGGTCACGAGCCTTGTTAATTGTTTTGTATGTTAAACGTGAGGCTGCATGTTCTATGTTATCTCATTATGCACCCTGACGGTAAGCATATTTATTGTGTACATTGCACACAGGCGCTTTGGGACCCAAGAACGCCTCCAATCACTTTATTAAAAAAAAAGCGGTGAATTAAGTGCATTTTACTAAGGTGCCAAATAGCATGCGCACATATGTGCACCACATGCGACACATTAGAGAGAACAGCGCATATAATTGATGCTCTTGTAAGAAATCAATTTTGAAAAAAAGTCACGACTGAAGACTTATAATACCATGCTAGTTGGTGTTGGTATAATTGGTGTATTTTAGAACAAAAAATCACATACATTCATTCTGTTATTAGAAGCATTTTAACCGCCCCCGTAAGGGGAAAAACTGCTATTAGTTTGTGTTGTCTGTCTGTCACGTTTAGAACTGAAAAAAAAAAAATATATATATAAGCGTTTTTATTTTCATTGCGCTTTAATATTTTTTTTTGTTACATAGCAAGATATTTAAAGCGAAACTTTCAACTGGATTAACAATTAAAACACACACACACAAACATAAATCTCACCACCACACACCCAAACCCTAAATATACATATTATAAAAATTGTTTATTTAAAAAAATATTCTAAAAGCTCAGTCCTTGTTAGATAATCTAGCTGTATCTAACAGTTATAGTTAGACAATAGAAGAAAGCATTGTGGTACTAGATATAGTTATGTCTGTAATCGCAAAAAGCTATGTCAGACGCTCATGTCCTGCGACTCGAACTTAACATTGTTTAGTGCAGGTGCAGACCTGGATCGATCCTGCATGTTGACTGGCACATGGCCGTGGGTGCATGTCAAGGTCATCATACGCTGGGATCTTTCCATAAGGTGACACCAAGAAAGATTTAGTGCCTACTTGGCACTTCGGCAATGACTCGTTATAACTTCGACAATGACTCCATGTTACATTTAAACCATGGGGCTTGCTGGCTGAGTGCTAAAGCGCTTGGCTCCCGACCCGTTGAATCTGGAGTTCGAATTCCGATGAAGGCAGGGTTTAAACTTCGGGATTTTTAAGGACTCTCATGAGTCCACCCAACTCTAATGGGTATCTGACATTTGTTGGGTAAAGTAAAGGCGCTTGGTTGTAATGCTGGTCATAGAAACAAATGACCTTTACATCATCAGCCCTGATGATCGCAAGGTCTGAAAGGGGTCCTTTATTTTTTTACGTTAGCCAAAGGAAAAATAAATGTAGCCAAAATATGACCATGACAATCCTTAATACAGTTATACATAGTTTGAACAAAAAAAAATTAGTGAATTTAATGCTGCCTCTAACTTGGACACTCGTTTGTACATGACTGACTTCCCGATTTCAGCTCACCATTTCGCTTGTTTACAGAATCAGGCTAACACCGTTTGAAAGTGTAATAACTGTAATTAACCTGTTTTTTTTTATTTCCAGGTGAAAGTAAGCGGTGCTTAGCTAGGGTTGTGCAGGATGATGGCTTCCTGGCAAGTCTGGTGTTTAGTCGTAATCCCTTGTTTTGTGCTGGCCAGTGAAAAGACATTTGAGGAGGTCAAAAGTAAGTGACTTGAATTGAAATTAGAGCTGTTAAAGGTTTTTCTTCTATTTTCAGCTTTTGGTCTTAGGAACCAAAAAGTTCGGTACATATCTTCAAATCTTAAATATTAATTAAATCTAGTTTTAAACTTAAAGTAGTTTCCTCATAGTATAGTCATTTTTTAAAAGTATAAAACATATTGACTTGAGAGATGAATTGCTGGCAAGTTCAATAAACCCTTGATTATTTAATCAGGACAACCTTGTAGGGCGGTCTGGTCTCTCCAGGGACTTCGGGTCTCGTTGCCTCATCGTGGTGCCCTCGTGGAAACGTCCATTACTGGAGGCAAATATGACAACAACGTGAACAGAAAAATACCCCTCTCCCTTTTCCCCAGAGAGTTGCATCGATGCTCTGGGAACAAACGTATTTACTGCGTCCTCTGCGAGACCTGAGGTGGGGAGAGATCACTAGCTCAGTCCATTAAAGGAAATAAAAGGGAGCGCCGTTCCATATATGTGTGTGTCTCAATAAGCGATAGGGAACCCTTCTTCTCCCCCCACCCCCTCCGAGACCAGAGGACGACATCTAGATAAAATGATGTTACCCAAAACACAGAATGGTGCTTGCCAACGAGAAGCCTTCAGGCAGGAGCTGGGGGGGGGGGGGGGCGATGATTGTCTGCTTGATTTAATCCCTTTCAGTAACCATCGGATTTCACGAGCGTTTTCCTCTAACCTTAACAGACTTTCAGTTCTGTCCAGGCGACGTAAACATTTAATTAATTTTTTAAATTACATTTAATTTTTTTTAAAAACTATATTTAAAAAAATGGGAATTATTGCAGTATTGAGAGATAAGCCAGTAATTATGCGGTGCTCTCCCATATATCTTTTTTTAAAAAGTATTTTGTCTAAATATTTGCTTGTTCCTGTTATCGTCTACGTGTAGGGCACTAAACTTGCTATGTCGATGACTATCAGACATTTGCAACATTTATAAACAATTGTAATGTCATTTATTTTGTGTGTGTGTGTGTGTATCAAATCGAACAAATAGTTTTTTTTCCGATAGTTACCTCATAAAATTAGTGATTAGAAAGTCATCTTTTTAACATTTCATGATAGGGCTATTTCTATTAAAAAGTTACTGGCTTGGATATTGAATGACGACTCTGCCTCCAAATACTTAGAAGGTTATCACTCTTTTTTTTTTTTGGGGGGGGGGGGGGGGTCGGGGGTGGAGTGGAGGATAGAAAAAAATTACGCGAGCTTTTTGATTTTCAGTAGACACTTCCCCAGACACTGATCCTAAATCTCCGGAATCGAAGACTAAGTATTTGTAGACAGTACCCCTGCCAGCTTGTATCCAAACTTTGTGGTTTGAACTCAAAATGTACTGGATTGAACTCAAAATGTACTGGATTGAACTGTCTGATGGCATTGGGTGTTTGGTCTGCTGACTATAACAATAGAATCTTAATGAAGAAAGACGTAAACACAATAAAAATTCCCCCCCCCCCCAGCCTGTGCTCTGTTCTCCCCACTACGTGTACAGTCAGGGCGTGTGCTCACCAGACATGCATTCCTCAGCTACTATGTCTATATCTCACGCACCCACACGAACACACAGACACACACACACGCCCAAACTTGAACTAGCGTGGGAACTGCTCACCTTGCACCCTTTGAAATGCCATCAGACTCATTCCTCTCTCTATCGCTCGATCTGTTCTCTTTTTCTATATTCCGATCGTCTATGCTTAATAGGCTAATCTCCCTTTCTTTTGGTTTCTTCTCAGCCTTGCGGTTTTATGTGCAGCCGAGTTGTACACTTCTGTACGGCACGCTGCCACCATTTCCCCTTCTCCTTTCGACTTTTTGTCCTCAACGGAAGGAAAACGTGTTGGCGCCTCCTCTCCCCCCCACACACCACCTCTCACTCCTGCAGTTACCTGTCTTTAATCTCACCATAAGTAGTCGACATCCTGTCATTTGTGAAACTAGTAAGCCCCTTGCCTCCCACCTGATCACATTCTTGACATTTGAACCTAATGTCATATAATGGTAGCCTGGGATTAGCGTGTGAAACACAAGTTAGCCCCTATGCAAACATGGCGAGTACTCTAGCGGGGAAATAGCCCATGTGTGCTTAGTGTGATTCGAACCTAGTCTCACAGTCGCGTGGGGGAGGGGGCATAAGAATCTCTTATCTTATTGCTCTACAGTCCTATATTAACTTGGTCGTACCTATAGATAGTAAATCAGTTCGATGTGCAAATATCCTAGAACAAACAATGTAGTCACATATAACACCATGGTATCAAGAGTCACAATATACCCATACAATCTAAATGGATTCAATATAATATTAGTGTGTATGTGTCAGTGAGATAGCGACCATGGCGCGAAGGGCTTCATTTATGCCCTGCCCCAGGGCCGGATTTAAGTATGTAGAGGCCCCAGGACAGGATTTTTTGTGTGGAGGCCTTACACTTTTTCGAAAGCTAAAGATCCACTTCTGAAAAAACTTACATCTAAAAGCAGGCTACATTTAATCTCACTTTTCATTTTCTTAAATATTTAAATGCCCATCCTTAAATCCGGCATTGCCCGGCCCCATAATTAATAAGTCGCTCACAGATACCATTGAAAGAGTTTTTGTTGTTGTTTTTTTTTTGTAAATTTACATATGCTGAGTGGTGATGCGCTTGGCTTCGAAACCGAGGTGTACCGTGTTCGAATATGGCGAAGTCTGGGATTTTTAATTTCGGGCTTCTTAAGGCCCCTGAGTCCTGACATTAGTAGGGGAAAGTAAAGCGGCTGTTTGTTGTGCTGGTTACAGGAAACCCTAGTTAATCGTCGGCCATAGAAATAGATAATCTTTGCATCATCTGCCCTGTGGATTGCAAGGATGACTATCAATCACTATCAGGATTTTAGTTTCTTAAAAGGGATTGGTGGCAACCTCAAACTCTTAAACCAAGGTCCACGTGCACCTTGCTAGGCCACAGATGTGGGTTTGTAGTCCCTTCTTCTTGTTCAAAGATGAGCACATTTCTCATTTCCTCAAAGATGACTGTCCAATCCTCGCTTCAAAGATGAACATGGGCGATGAGAATGTGGCTTGCGCGATGAAATGGGCAGAGGTCTTGAGAGGCTGGATAGAGCTGAGTCATGGCCAGTATATTTTGCCACCAGGCTGTAGCTTGGCCTTAAAAAGAATCTTGACCCCTATATCTCAACCAGTTTCTGGAGCTTCATTAGGATCTTTGAGCAGATGTTTCAAGGTGAAGGACAAGCACCACATCATGCTCCAGATATGTCTTGTAGTCCACAGGTTGCACATCACTTGACAAAACTTTTTTTTTTTAAGAAAAAAAACCAGTTCGAATAGATTTCCGTTTATGTAATGATCACACACACACACATTAATACACACATAAGTAAGTTGGCCACTTTCATTCGTAGAACGACTATGGTTCATCCGGTTGAGCACTTTTTCATCTGACTGTAGAGCACTATTCTCAAGAGACATTGCTGTCCATATATAACTTAGTCATTTATTGATCACCCATATATTTTTTTAATGGTATCCAATGGAAGCAAATTAAACTTGGTGATTACCAGGTATTATTTTATCGTATAACTGAAGGGGCAGAAGAAATCATGTAGCAAGGATATCATAAGCTAGCACTGAACTTCAGCAGTGGTTTACCCGACAATTACTTCAATAATATAAGTGCTTTTGATACTAACATATTAACTCTCAATATTCAACAAATATTGTAACAATACTCCAATATGATGAGTGTCAAACAAAATGTGTAGTGCAGTTCATTGCGATAGCCCATCACATGTCTTTAATATCTTTGGTTATAAAGGTATTAATTATTTCTTTCTAAAACAAATGTTAGTCTTCTCAAGCAAAATTACAATTTATTTTTCGAATAGCATAGTTTAATTGCTGATTATAAGCAAAATATTATTACCTTAGTCTAGTAAAGTTCATTATAGTTAATTGTAAGATTTTAATATTTTTGTCTTTAAAAACCCTTGTGTACAAAGAAATCTATAGATATGTGTGTGTGTTTAATTGTGTCTTTTGTTTCTTTCAATCTCCAGATTGTCGACCACCTAGCATTAATGAAGAAAAAGAACTCTTCTATTTTATCTCTCAAAAGTCTATCATAGTTCCTTGTACTGCTACAGGCACACCAAATATTAAGTAAGTTGCTGACTCTGTAAAAATGTAGTGTTCAGTGTGAAACAAAATTTCATTGCATGGTAATATGCTTTTTTTTTATAGAAAATTATTGATCTTTCTTTTGTTTTAGGAAGAAATATAGATGTATCTTGAAATATATACACATAAGGTTTTGATTCAGATAGGAAAATCTTTGGTGCTATACAAGATGAAACACTAACCATGAGATATATCAAGTAGTGACAAATAAAAAAGAACAGACTACTTTGGGCAGGTCACTTTGAAAGAATGTCTGAAAACAGAGGAGCTAAAATTGTATAAAGGCAAAAACCAGATGGCAGATGACCTAAATGCAGACCCCGAATGTGATGGACTGATGATGTGGAGGCAGATCTATAACATCTTGGGGTTCAGGCATGGAGATGAAAGGCCCAGGAGAGATCTGAATGGAGGAATGTGTTGAAGCAGGCCAGAGCCCTCCATGGGCTGTAGCACCACTTGGATTGATCAATGGATGTGAAGATTAATAATGAGTGCAGTATTCATGTTGCCAAGCACAGCTATCCCCTATATTGTTATAGAATGACAAGTCAAGGCATTAGAGTACTTCACTGTTCAAGCCCAATTCCCAGTAGTGATTCAGATGTGTAAAATTGTCTTTTCAAGAATATTGAGCATTATTTTAATTTTTATTAAGTTTTTCATTGAGATTCATATAGTGCTAGGTATGAAAGGGTTAATTTTTTACTTAGATTTTTTTTTACCTATCAACTAGTTATGGAAGTCAGTAAGAGCTAATAATGCTTATTAAATCCTTTGGCTCTGAGTCACAACTATGTAATTTTTCTCATTCCTCTCTCTGAAAATACCAGTTATTCATTGGAGAATAAGGGCCAAGAGAAACAAGATTAAATGAAACAGGCATAACCTCACCAATGAAAAGTTTTAGAATTGACCAGTGTAAAGACTGATTTATATTCCCACAAATAGTCCTTAATCTTTTCCAAGTGAAGTGTATTCATATGCTGACCAAGTTCTGAAAATGTACATTTTATTAACTGGTTGTTATAGAATAAGACGAGTCATCAGGAAGATTGAAGTCAAGTGATGAGCAAACATTTATGATGATATATATATATATATGCAAATAGTCCTTTTATAAATATCTGCTTGCCTATTAATAGGTACAATTGGTTCAAAGATGGTAAACCAGTCAATGTTGAGAATGGTGGAGACAGATGGTCCTTAATACCAGGTGTAGGCTCATTGAGGATCAACAACCCAGTGGATAGTGACTCTGGTATCTACCAATGTCAGGTAAACCTGCTCAGTACCATCTTTTATTTATGTAACGGTAATAGAAACTTTAAAAGTGGCAACAAATACTAATCAGGTTCAAAACCAATTTTAAGCAAAGACTTGCAAGTTCTTGATTGGAAAAAAGAAAAAGTCCAAAGTGAAAAACAAAAACTTAGTTAAACAGGGTTTTTGAAAACAATTTTCCTAGAAATTTGACAATTCGAAAACTCTGCTTTGACAGTTATAAGTTTTTTAAGTATATTTATCCAATAATTAAATTTGTTCTGGAGGTCTAAGTCTAAACAATCTTTATCTTAAATTTGCATAAGTCATCGGGTATTCCCCATGTTTTCATTAAAGAATGAAATAAATCAATGAATGTTTAGTAACATTTTGCTTATCATTTTCTAAGTCTGGATTTATAAGGGAAACTAGAATCTTCTAGTTCCAGTGTACTCTAGTCTACACTACTGTCTTTTAATCTTGCCATTTCTGAATCTTTATCACCAAACTAGAACTTATAAACTCAAAGTAGATTTATACATGCAAGTGTACATGATCAATTTCAGGAGGGTTGGGGGAGGGATAAAAAACACTTTTTGTTTTGTATTAGAGATGAAGTAATCCCTCTTACAAAACCTCATCAGCTTTTGTCTATTTTTTTTTTTAAATCTTTTTTAAATGTTATTCTAGTTGTGTAAGTATTTGAAGATCTAGGGAGACAATGTCATTGACAGCTTTTAGAGCTGTGGTTGGAACATGTCTGAAGAGTCAGTCAAACTGTATGGGGAGCTATGATACATTATGATGGTATTATGGGAGGCCTAAGCCTTTCTGACTTTTTTGCCAATCAGAGATATAGTTGGAGAAAGTGTCCATTGTTTTACACTTGCTAGGAACTTTTTTTATTTTTAAATACTATGTTCTTTAGTCTAATCCTCCTCAGATGATCAACACTGTATTCTATATAGCTAATGACCTTTAGTTGTCTTAGGAAAACTATCATTTATTTTTTATTTTTAAAATGTGTAATTGATAATTGAAACATTTCTGTTCTAGGCAAATAATGAATGTGGCGTGTCATTATCAAACTTCATCACTCTGCTTCATGCTAAGATGGATCCATTCCCACCAGTTGATGTTGCTAAGGTGCTGACCCAACAAAAGGGACATAACTTGAAACTAGTCTGCAAGCCACCAAATAGGTTTGTTATGCAACTCTCTGTACTTCTAAGAGTCCATCTACTTTTTTTGTTATTGTGATGAACAAAATTTCATTCAGGCAGGATTAGACACATTTTTGTACATGGACTTTGTAGGGATGGATTTATTCAGAAACCATTCCTAACTCTTTTGCACCGTCATGGCTGGATGGCTTTCTTGTCTTGTGGTTTGTGCTCTGTAGTGCTTTCTTGATAATCCTGGGTTTGATCCCTACCCACCACCATTCCACAAAGTCCTGCAGGAGTTTGACTTTAGGTTTAAGTAGTTAGTGGGTATATCTGGTGGATTCATAGATGACCCTGTCTATTACATAATAATCTTCAGTTTCAAAACAACATGCAGAACTTTGAATATCTTTATTTGATTTCCACTCACTTGTGGTTACTCACTAATCACACAAAACTATTAGATTAGAAATCAGCAAACATTCTGCAGCATTTATATCTGATTTTTAAAAAAAAGTTTGAATAAAAATTTTACCAAAATTTTCTCAGTGTCTTACAAGATGTTTAACTTTCAAGATGTTTAACTTTCAAGGTGTTTAACTTTCAAGATGTTTAACTTTCAAGGTGTTTAACATTACATATGTGACATCCAAGATGTTTAACTTTCAAGATGTTTAACATTGACATACAATAAGTTTAACTTTTTTATTCAACCTTTTTAACATGA
The DNA here is from genome assembly GCF_947242115.1 of Biomphalaria glabrata. Classification (NCBI taxonomy): domain Eukaryota; kingdom Metazoa; phylum Mollusca; class Gastropoda; family Planorbidae; genus Biomphalaria; species Biomphalaria glabrata. The sequence continues at coordinate 14,168,318 of NC_074714.1, forward strand.
CGTACAAGATGTTTAACATTGCCATCCTTGGATACATATGAAGTGTCAGGGCACTCTGAAGCTGTAGCACATTAGTTATCTTTATTGGGTGGAAGTGTTTTGTCAAATGTTTCTGTGCTGCCTTTGGGAGCTAAATAAACAGAGCTAAACATATATAGCACCTATTGGGATTTGGACTTCATCAGTCAGGGATTTATATTTTATTAGGTCACCATATCAATCAGAATGCTGTTCTTATATAAGAATAAAAGTTTCAGTTCCATTGTTTTACTATTTGTTACTTCACTTTCTCTGATTCAAACTATGAAGTTCTGGGTGATGGTTAAAATTGAAATGTTGGGCCTAAGAATATTTAACACACATAAATAGTACAGCCAAATCTGGTTGATGGGACCACATCAGAATTTGATCAGTTTGGTCCATGATTAACAGTACATATGATAAAACCATACTGTTCAATAGGAACTGTTTCTCTACTTAAGGATTCAGTCTGATTTAGCAGCTGGTCAGATTAGCTGGTAGTTTGATTATCTGTATAGGACTATATTTTGAAGAGATTATTCCTTTAATAGACACTTTTCCATCAAATTATTCAGTTATCAAGCTAAACTTCCATGGCCTCTCTCTCCATTCCCTATGTGGTCACAGTATGATTGTGGTTAATATTTAATTAATTAATATTATATTAATGAACTTTGTTTCTAATTTTTGTGGTAGTGTTCCTAAAGCCACAGTGAGATGGATTCTAGCCAACCCAAGCAATGAAGTTGTTTACAATGATGAAAATGCAGACACAGCTTTCAACTATGTGCCACTGAGTCAAAGAGTCACTATGGACTATGAAGGTACATTTAGCCCATTAGTTCTCATAGAACTTGTCCGCAGGAGCTCAGCTCTCTATGTGGATTTTAATAATGACACTTGTTTGCTGATATTACCTATGCTGATATTACCTGTGCTGATATTACCTATGCTGATATTACCTGTGCTGCTATTACCTATGCTGATGTTACCTGTGCTGATATTACTATATGCTGATATTACCTGTGCTATTATTACCTATGCTGATATTACCTATGCTGATATTACCTGTGCTGATATTACCTGTGCTGATATTACTATATGCTGATATTACCTGTGCTGTTATTACCTATGCTGATATTACCTGTGCTGTTATTACCTATGCTAATATTACATATGCTGATATTACCTGTGCTGATATTACTATATGCTGATATTGCCTGTGCTATTATTACCTATGCTGATATTACATATGCTGATATTACCTGTGCTGATATTACCTAAGCTAATATTACCTGTGCTGATATTACCTATGCTAATATTACCTGTGCTATATTACCTATGCTAATATTACCTGTGCTGATATTATCTATGCTAATATTACCTGTGCTGATATTACCTATGCTGATATTACCTGTGCTGATATTACCTGTGCTGATTTTACCTATGCTAATATTACCTGTGCTGATATTACCTATGCTGATATTACCTGTGCTATATTACCTATGCTAATATTACCTGTGCTGATATTACCTATGCTGATATTACCTGTTCTATATTACCTATGCTAATATTACCTGTGCTGATATTACCTATGCTATATTACATAGGAAACCTTCACATTACCAGTGTAAATGAGGATGATGAACAAAATGGAAAGCTGTATGTCTGTGTGGCAGAGAATGGACCTACTAGATCTATTGTCAAAGGAGAGGATAAACAGGTCAAAGCAATGGGCAGTAAGTTCATGTATTTCTTATTTGAATAGTTCATACTTTGTGGTACGAATTCTTGGCATTGTTCTTCTTAAGAATATTTTTCTTTAAGAATATTTTGTTTTAAATTATTTTCATGTAAAATGATGGATTAACTAAAAATGTTTCATTTGTAATTAAAAAGAAATATAATTGGGTATTTATCAGACCTCCCATTCCATAATAAAATGTATCTCACAATATGTGCCTTACTTGGACTCAATGTTAGCTACATAGAGTGCTACAATAGTGCTCTTGGACTTACAAATGTCTCATGTTACAAATGTTCACCAGCACCAACAAAGCTGTACCTGAGATTGGGAGACATTTCTGTCTGCCTGATAAAAAGTTTGTACAAGTTATTTCTCCCACACCCAATCTTGGATCAAGCTGGAATTTTGCAAAATTATTTTTCGAAACTGACAAAAAAAGAATCGTTTAAAAAATTAACCAATTATTTCATTAATTATTGGAAATTAATCATTTTGTTTCACATCGATCAAGGGAGAGACATTGTACTTGACTGATGTGGTGGTATAAGTTGAAATAGTGATCTGTATATTTAGTGTAGAGAGTAATGTAGTTTGTAGCTAACAATAGATGACTATTGCTTGATCCCTCAAGTTCGAATTGAAGTCTTACAACTTTTTTTTAAGATATAAAATGCATTTAAAAAAGGATCACTGTAACATTCAATCAGATACCTCCTTCTTTCGGTCCTCCATCCTATACCAACTGATCCAGTCAAGTGATAGGATCATAGCGCATTGAGAAAGCTAAAAGCATGAAATTTCTCTAAACGAAAACAATTGTATAATTATATCTAATCACAGATTTTTTTTTGTTAGTCTAGATCTATTTCAAACATCATTGCCTGATCCAAACAAATAATACTATTACACTTAATATAAACTTTGTTCTTGTTTTTTTTGTATGTCTTTCTTGTTAAAGTTTGTCTATTAAGGTCATATATGAAACTGTTCATTTCAATTTTGTATACTATGAGAATTTGCTCATTTATTAACTTTTTTCTCTTATGTACCAAATGGACAATAGATAAATAAATAAATCCCTAGCAATTCTACTTTAAGTAGTATATTTTGAATATTGCTATTAGTAAAAATCTTGTTGATCAAAATTATCACAATCATGCATAAGATGATGTTGGATGGATTAAACACCAAACCATTAAGTCCAACAATCTCAATTCCTAATCCCTGAGCATCTTTTAATTAGTTCAACTTTGTATTTGTAGGTCTTTTATCAGCAACTCTTCTTCCTATTTTTTTACAGAAACAATTGATACATCAATGTATTTGTGAGTCTTTTATTATAAATGTTGGAACAGTTTCATTGTGTATTGCAATTTACAATCATGCTCTCTATCAAAACTCTAGGGGAAGTTTCTGAGATGGCTGTGAACATTATCTGGACATCTGACAACAACACACTGGTGCTGGAAGGAGGGAAAGCAAGATTCAAATGTATCTTCTCTGGAGAGTAAGCTTTAATTATGTAGCTGTGTCTATGACAATTTAGTTTTGTTTTTAGCTGTCTCTTTCTGATCTAAGTTATTTTTTTTTACCTATGTCTATAGCATAAGTTTGTTATGGTGGGGCTGTGTTTATGACGTACATTAGTTTCAGAAAACCCAATGAAAAATATTTCGTCTATTCCATTGACTTAAGATCTGAAGGGAAACAACTTTACTTACCCACTTTCCTGTACTTAACAAGGTTTTTGTTTTGTTTTAGAAAGGAGAAAAATATATTTCTTTATATATATATATATATATATATATATATATATATATATATATATATATATATATCTGACATTCAATGGTTCCCTTCATTGTTATTAAACTTCTTGCTCGACATTCAGTAGCAGCGTCGACCAACTTATATTGATTGTTTGGCCTTTCTCCGGTGTTATTGGATTTAGTTAAGTGTTACCTCCGTTTGGTCATTGGCATTAGACACCTGAAAGCGCCTGACAGTATCCTTGGCCTTGCTTTTTTTTCTGACACCTTAGTCCATAAAGTGTGTGTGTTGGGTAGTAAATCTAGGTCCAGATCATCAAAACTAGTCCACTGATTTGTCTAATTTAATGTTTATATTTTATGCTGACATTAACACCGATATAATTTGGAATATTTGTATTTGATATAGGTATTGGTATTGATATAAATGTTATGTTTGTATGAAACTGTTATGATGACGTGTATCTGATCTGCAGACCATTGCCTGTGATTTCCTGGACTAAAGTGACTGGACATTTGGATAAGAACAGAATTTCTGTAGAGAATCATGAGATGATCATCAATGATGTTAAGTTTGTAGATGCAGGAGAGTATGAATGTATGGGCAAGAATAAATTATTTCCGGAGCCAGTCAGGCGAAAGTTTACTCTACGAGTCCAGGGTAAATATTAAGTCTCTATACACATTATTACTAGTCCTGTAGGTCCTGTAGTGTAGGGGGGCTACAATAAGCTCTAGTTGACCAATTTCCTGTAGTGTTTTGGTGCTACAATAAGCTCTAGCTGGCCAATTTCCTGTAGTGTTTTGGTGCTACAATAATTTCTAGTTTACCAATTTCCTGAATGTCTAATGAGAGATACGGTTGACTACAAATCATATACTAATTAGAAGTTGGAGGAGGGAATTTATTTGTAAATGTTTATTTGTAACATTTTTTTTGATTTGCTACATAAAGTGTATATATATATATATTCCCTACCCAGACATGAGATTGAGTACCTGTCCAAAACACCAAGGTCATTAGAGTGCTCTTAAAAATGTATTACAAGTTATTAAAAATTGATAAGGTTACAAACAGATATATACATGGCATTTAACTATTTCGTTGTTCACACACGTCATTTAAATTAGATCTTTATTATTTCAACACATTTAGATGAAAGTGAAATGGTTACGTCACTTTTAATTTCTTCTTCAGCTGCTCCTAAATGGGAGTCCAATCCACAAGACCTTGTGGTTGGAGTGGATGAGACTGCAACAGTCAACTGTGGAGTGACTGGTGATCCTGCACCTACAGTCAAGTGGTTTATCAATGGCAGACCATATGAAGGTCTTTTTTTCATATATTTGTCAATCTTATAAGAAACCATATAATGTCTATGAACTTTTGGGGATGAAGGGGTAAATGAACTTTAATGAGACAAACTGGCAGTCACCATGTCATGTCCTACATTTTAGCAAGTATTACCCTAGCACTAATGGAGTACTAGAATCATTTAAGAATTTTAAAAGTTTGTTAGTTGGCCTGACCTTAAGATACTGCCAACAAACTGTTAACCCTAACCCTTGATTTTAAGAAACAGTTCAGCTGCAGCCTATCTCACCTTCTATTTAAAACCTCAAATTAATTTTTTTTTTTGTCTTGAGTATTCAAAACTGACTGGATTTCATTTGCTGATTCATCTTTGAAAACATTAAATATACTAATGTGAATGTGACTAGACTTTGGTTTTCAATTTGTTTAAATTTGATGATCCACAGAATGCTTCTGACACCAGAAAACAAATGTAAAAACATTGAATTTGTACAGTTTTTGAAATGAAACAAAAATCAATTATAATGTTCATTATCTTATATTTTCTAAATGCTGCTCATATTAATTATGGACATTTTTTATTTTTAACTTCCACATTTTTTTTTCTGAAACTACATTTCTGGCTAAGTTTACTTTGAAATGGAGCGTTGTGGCTAAACGGTAAAACGCTTGGCTTCTGAACCGGGTCCGAGTTTGAATCCTGGTGAAGACTGAGATTTTTAATTTCCAGATCTTTGTGCGCCTGAGTCCACCCAGTTCTAATGGGTACCTGACCTTAGTTGAGGAAATGTAAGGGCGGTTAATGCTGGCCATATGACACCCTCGTTAACTGTTGGCCACAGAGTCTAAATTTTTTTAGTTGAAATAGGTTCATAAATATATCTAAAATGCAATATTCTATTTTCTAGACTTCAGTATCATTTCAAGAGTGTTCATCATGCATATCAAGTAGTAACTATGTTTCTCTGTGTCCTCAGATTTGGCGCCTAACCCAAAGAGGTCACTTAACAACAATATAATGACATTCTCCGAACTTGATAAAGATGATTCTCAAGTTATACAGTGCAATGCTTCCAACATTCACGGGTATATCTGGTCTGATATATATCTGTATGTTGAAGGTAGGTACTATGATTATGGATAACTACTTAAATTAATAAATAAATTATGGCTTTTATATAGCGCTACTTTCAGGCTTATAGCATGCTCAGAGCGCATTTGTCTACCAGTGGTGGCGAGGGGGTATCTGGGAGTAGGTTTTCCTTGCTGCTTTTAGGTGCTCAGTAAATGCAACTCTGCTCAAGTCCGGTGTCAAACCTCGAGCTCCCTTCATAGGTAGCCAAGCCAAGTTCAAGTGCACTTAGCCTCTCAAAATTATAGAATGCTTAAAACCCTGTGACTGTGATGTTACTAATTTTTGGTGGTTATGCAGCTCATGACCGGAGAATGTGAAAATTATTTGGTGTCAGACTGAAAATAATTGGGCATTACTGGTTTATAATATGTTACCTTAGATCATTTCAGTTTTTGAACTTTTTTCTATTCTGTGCCCTGTAAAATGTATATTAATGGCTATCTGAGATCATTTAGGTTTTCCAACTATATTCTTTTCTATTTAGCTACTAAGTGTTTATAAATTTGAAATAAAAGGCTCCCAAATAAATAATGTAGTAATTTCACAAATGTCAAGCATTTAATAGCCTGCAGCCTTTCAATGATTTTTTTTTTTTTTTGGACAGTGTGGGGACAAAATAAACTGTAAATATTAACGTGAGAAGTTTCATTACATTATTTAATGAATGGTCTATGTTCAAAAAGTTTCATTACATAATGAATGGTCTATGTTCAGCTCAAGCCCCTCTCATTGAGAGACCTCCAGTGGATAAAATAGCTGCAGAGCACCAGACAGTTACAGTGACCTGTCATGTATCTGGCAAACCGAAGCCCAAGGTCATATGGTACAAAGGTGGACAACTCCTGGAAGGAAGTCACTTTACTATCTTAGATACAGGAGATCTAGTCATTCAGGTAGGCTGTTAATAGAGCATATAAGTTTAGGTCATAGAGCTTTCATTCATATTCAAAAAGTTTTCAACTTCTTCAAACCAAAATGTTACTATTCCCTTGTTATGTTGTATAGACATGAGTTTTAGTTGCATTTAAGTTGTAGTTAGATGTGCTGAGAATACGCTTTTAAAGGAATCTTCACCTGTTCCTTAGTCTGTTGAATGTTGAGCGTCTTTCTCCATTCCACTCTGTCTTTTGCCTTGGATAGAATCTCTTTTAATGACAGGCCCATCCATTCTTTGATGTTTTTTTCCCCATCACTTTTTCTGTCTGTCTCTTCTTTTTTTTCCTTGAAGGAAGATCTTTGCTAGCCATGAGGACATTGTGATACTGGCATAAAGTTTTAGTTTGCATTTTTTTTTGACAGTAGCTAGCATGTCATCATGGGGCACCTATCGTAATTCTATTTGTTTGTAAAATGGTTTTTGTATGTGTTACCTTATATCTTTCCTTAGCATCTCAGTTCCATTGGAAACATAATCCTTGCTCAAGTTTAAGAATTTAATGTAGCCCTACATTTAGTGCATATAATAACCCTCACTGTAACATATTGACAAGATATAGACCTCTAACTAAATATCCTTCCTTCTTTGCTCCTTGTTCCTGTTGACTTCCAGTGAAGCATAGGGCTACAACAGAACTTCTCTTTTCTGAGCAAATACTCACAGTATTGGGCTGTGAATATGCTCATCATTAAAGAAGTACATTATCTTGAGTCTGAGTTTTCAATTCTGAGTTGTCAAGTTCTTTGATTAGTATGTGTCAGTTGTGCAATGTTTGAAGTGACCCTGGATATACAGACTCTTAACAACATAGGATTTTTATTAAACATTTTTTGTTTGTTTTTAATGTATTAAAAATTTTATAAGTGTCTATTATATTTTTCTTATTTACTATAAATAGAATACCAGCACAAAAAATTCTGGCCGCTACAAATGTATTGCAGAGAACAAATTTGGCTTGGTGGAGGCAGAAGCAGATGTAATAATTAGAGGTAAGTTCTATATGCTGTTGGTGAACTAAGCATTTATGTTAATACAAATACAATATGGCCTTCACATTGTTATTGTTAATCCATTTAAGAATATCTGCTGTGTGGGTCAGATTTTAAGCAGTTTATACCTAAATATATTGTTAATAAAAATAAATCAATAAAAATCATATTTTAAAAAGATTTGTCTTTTATTTCGTTCCAATTTCAATGCTGGGTATGCATTGTAACACTGCTTTTTTTTAATTCACTAACTTGTACTCTTAGGGGTTCTGTTGTATATTTATAGTTGGTTTAGTTTTATTTGCTACATATGTATCAGCATGTGTGGTCATGTGTTATCAATATCATCCAACACACATGCATTACAAAATCTTGTATCCAGACTGTTTTTATTTTGAACTGTTTGACACTTGTTTTCAATTCACATCTAAGTTGTGGGTAAGAATTAACTTCTGTTCCTACACTGTCGTTATTTCAATATTTTTACACACACTTTTATTTGATCACTTTTAGTTAGTTTTTTTTTTTTTTAAATTCACCAGCTTTATGTGATACTTAACAACTAAATGCTTTTTGAGTTTTAATAAAGCAAATTTCTTTTTGTATAAATATGAACATATGGTTGCGGTCCCAATAATAATAATAATAATTATAGCTTTTGTATAGCGCTACTTTCATGCTTATAGCATGCTCAGAGCGCTATGATCCAATCTCATTTGTGGGGGAGGGGGTATCTGGGAGAAGTTTTTTCTGTGCTGCCTTTGAGCTCTCAGTCAAAACAGCTCTGCTCGAGTCAGGTGTCGAACCTCGAGCCCCTTCATAGGTAGCCAAGTTCAAGCTTCCCAATGAGATTTTACAATTCTACAATAATTATAAAAGAGAATAAAATAAATTGATAAAGATGAAAGACTTGAAAGGTTGATAATTAAATTGTAGACTCAGTTAAATAACATTGCTTAGTATCTTAGTATTTAAATTGGGTTGATGCAGCTAGAACATCTATCTTTAGAATACATTTTTTTTTTCATTTTTTAAAAACTTGGGAAGGTTTGAGGCAGTATTTACTCCCTAAATCATTTTTGTTTTAAATTTGGTAAAAAGACAAAATTTTTTTTTTTTTTATTAAAGTTTATAACTTTGTAGAAGTCATCTTATAGGTGACAAAGTTCTATGTTTTTGTTTAGCTTGTCAAAGGTGTGTGTGTCCTGGTGATGGAAGCATCAGTTCAGTTGGTGTTGGTCAGCTTTACACAAGCTTAAACTATCAAAAGCAATTGTACTAAGTTTTTTGTTTATTTATGTGTTGCAGTGTAAAGCACTTAATGCTTACATCTTCACTTCATAAATATATATTTGCTAATCTACAGTTGACACAATTTATGTAACACTGCTTAAGCTAATCTACACAGGTTTTTTTTTTTTTCCGGGAAGATACAAAACATGTATTGCAGTATACAAAACAATCATTATCATTCTGCAGTGGGCTGGACTAGGAAAAATAATCATTTCAGAAGGAGCTCCTGAAACTTGTAAAACAAACAGAATATTCACTTACTGTTAAGATAGTGAACATATAAGATGCCTACAATTTCTAAACAAATTTATTTCATAAAATGAGGTATTTTAAAGCTTGTATACAGTCAGCATATTTTAAATAATTTTTCTAGGTGTATTTTGATATAAAATTGTTAATTAATTAGTTTTTTGTTTAATTGGAACAGAGCCTATTAATGTGCAAGCTTTTTTTTTTAATCAAACTTGAAAGAACTCAAGATGTTTTTATTCTCTTATTAGATTAGTTGTGTCTTTTTATGAATATACATGCAGACCATTCATTATTGGTATTTAAATGTTTTATTGATGTTTTCATAACAAAGTTTTCTTAATAAACATATTCTCTAAATAATGTAAAATAGATTGACAGTGAAATCTTGTAATACCATGTTTCATGGGACTAATTCCTTTATCTATAGTGCATTCAAAATAGCTGAAAGTAGATCAACTCTATGAATTAAATATACTTCATAATTACTTGATATTTGGACTCAATCCTTAAACTAATCAGACTCTAAAACCTACTTCCAGCTCATGTTCAATCCAAACAATAAGCCCTACAATCCAGTGTGTAATCTTGGTTCTAATACAAATTGACAATAAAGGAAGATCTAGCAGTAAAGGACATTTAGTTTCCAAATAAAAACTTTTTAAGAATAATTTTTAAATCCATTTTTTTTAAATATCTATCTCACTGTTTTACAGTTAGACTAAATTTCTTGTTTAAACTGGTAAAACTAAAGGGACGCTTGTGGATAACAATATTGCCAGATTACACTTAAGCAGCTGATTTAATGTAAGGTAAATGGTGGAGACATAGAGGCCATGACATTCCTCTCTTTCCTGTCCCAACAGAAACACATGGACTAAAACATTTGCAATAGGTTTTTAAATTGACTTAGGTCATGTACATTTACCTTAAGCTGTCAGATAAAGTGGTAGGTAAGGGTGAGAGCTTTTAGAATCATTTCAGAAAACCAAAAGCTTGACTATTTCCATGTAACATATTACAAGGTTTCACTGTATTTGTAAGTTTCTTTTACACATACATTTTCAATATTTCTTAAAGAAAAAACCAAGATTGTCAATGCTCCCATGGATACGGAAGTGGACTTTCCCAACACTGCCACATTTACATGTGGTGCGACAACAGATCCCAAAGAAACTGTCAGGTATACATGTTAATTCTACCTTACAACTTTGCTATATTGTACCCTAAACAATCTATATTGGTCTGCATTTAGATGGACAAATTTTGTTGCTGATAATTAAATCAATACAATAAATCTTTTTTTTTCCAAAAAAAATCTCTTATATATTAAATACATATATATATTAAAATTAGTAGGTCACAACTGAGGCTGCATAGCCACAGGAAATACTGCATTCCTCATTAATCCACAGACTTGAAGACAAGCATTATTATTATTATTATGTTAAAATTAAATGCAGCAAATAGTATATTTTTCTAATTAACATTTTATAAATTCTGTGGGAAAGATGGCCCCTTGCTAAGCAATATCATTCCCTTAGTTTTATTATGGAACTAAGTGCCATGATATAAATAGTTCTTTAGTAATACAACTTTCTTTGCCTTTTTTCAAATAACCTTTAAGTGAACTTCTGTACACATTTTCAAATTGTATTTTTTTATGTTAATGTGCATATGCAAATTGCTGTTTATCTTTTATGAAATTTCTTTTAAACTTTTCTAGGTTATGCTTATCCTTTGTTGAGAGCTAATTCTGAGATCATTGTAATGCAAAAATGTAAAGACACCTAAATACAAGTCTTAGATGAATAGGACATGATTAGGCAGCCTTGTTTCTTAAGATTAAATGTGCTTGTGTAGCTAAATTAAAAAAAAATATCATACAACTTTAGTGGAATAATTGCCCTGTATCATTAAAGAGTGGTGTGTAATGTTTGTTTATTTCTGTTTTTCATACTGTGAATATTGTTGAATTCCTCCTGTGTCAATAAAGTTTGCCTTGTCTTCTGTTAAACAGTTTCCGTTGGTTGAAAGATGGAGTGGAGATCAAGGCTGATGAACACGTTAAGATCTCGGATGGGACACTGGAGATCAACTCCACCAAGAGTAAGGACAGTGGCATCTACACCTGTGTGGCTTACAACTCATTGGACAATGCAACAGCTCAGGCTGAGCTCAAGGTGAAAGGTAAGTAGCAGTCAACAAAATACACAGTAAGTAGAATAAATAAGTTTGGACATTTTCATTTCATTATATGACATACTGTCTTTAGTTTTTGTGTCTTTGTCTTACTTAAATCTTTTTTTTTTGGTTAAATGTTTGGGATATTTCTGAATTCTTTCAGCTATCTTGGTACTAAACTAGTTTTGGGGGAAACAGAAGCTAGACATTCATACTACTGTAACATTCTCATGAACCACTGACTCACAAAATACATCAATTTAACTTCTTTTGCTTGAAGGACTTCTAATGCTTCTGATGACTGAAAATGCAAAATTGATACCAACTTTTACAAGCTGCTTTAATATTTTTAAAATTTCTTTAGACCTATAATGTAACTGATCACTAATTTTAAATGCTGCAGATAGTTACCAATAGAAAAAAATGATTACTAATGTACAGATTTTGACTTAATGAAAGTTCAAACTCTTTTGGATGTTTTGACATGAACCTTTCTTTCTATTTTATTTCAGCTGTCCCTGACCCACCTTATAATGTGACCTTGGAAGATTGTGATGCCAACAAGGCCAAGGTGAGGTGGACCTTTGACGAGAAGATGAGAAACTTTGTCAACATGATCAAATTTATTGTGGAGTACACCACAGAGTACAAGCCTGGGGTCTGGAAGACTGCCACCTCCATCCCACACCCAGCACTGGATGCTGACATTCATCTGTCCCCATATGTCAAGTACAAGTTCAGGGTCAAGGCTGTGAATGCCATGGGCATCAGTGAGCCAAGTCTGCCAACTGGAGGCTGGTGCTCAACTCCTCTTGGTGTGCCAGACAAGAACCCTGATGGTGTGACAACGGACGAGCAAGAGACTGGTTTTCTAGTTGTTAAATGGAATGTAAGTTACTCATTTCTTGTTTCTTCCTATTAGCCATTTTTTTTAGATGACCCTATATGGCTTCTTCTATCTCTGGAGACAAAGGATGCATCCAAATGAGTTACTGGTTTTGGTTTTGTCTTGAGATGTGTCAGAAGCTGGTGGATGTGTGACGACCCTCTGCCCAGTCATTATGGCCGTCACTTCAGACAGGTCAGGGGTGAAGAGCCCCATGTCCAGGCCTGGTTGTTGGATAAAAGCCTTTCTAACAATCAACAGGCTAAGGGCGCTGATTTCCTAATGGACTTCACTGAAGGTGTGACTAATCAAGCCAATCCTGGAGTGTCAAAGTTTGTGCATGTTTATGCATTTGTTTTTAGAGCTAGCTGAGCAGCTTTCTTTTTCTTTCTCTTGATGACCCTACATGTTTGGGCTAAGTCTGTATGTCACATTTAGATATCAAATATTAATACTGCAGGGTTTTGTAAACATTTGTTTTAGACCTAGTATAGTCCATTATTTACAAGAAATGTTACCTTCAATTCCATTTAGGCCATGGATGAAATGGACCATAATGGACCAGAGTTTCGTTACCAAGTTGAAGTACAAGGTCCAGATGATAAACAGTTTGTGGTGCATGAAGTGAGAGATAGTAAAGCTACAGAAATTAAAATTCCAGTCACTGATGTTTACAAGTATGTCAAAGATAATAATGGCTTCATTAGTGCTTCAATATCTTCCAGATTTTACTAGGGAATCATTTCAATTATATGTTTTTAATTTCCTTTCCAGGCCGTATCAAATAAGAGTTAAAGCTGTCAACCAAGTTGGAATCTCCATGGCTATACCAGAGACAATTACAGGCTTTTCTGGAGAAGCAGGTTATTGATTTGTTTTGTTGTTTGTTTGTTTTTTCTTAGAGAAATACAACTGAACATTGATGTCATATGGGCTAGCTCAAAGAGTTATATTCAAGAGAAATTTGAAGTAACTTGGGAAGCATATAGGCCAGGGATTTCTCTGTGCTTCTTAGAGTTTGCCACTTCAATCAACCTTTGGATTAAATCATTAGAACTTAACATTGGTACTTTGTAACTAACATTGTGAAAGAGATCTTGTCTTTTGTAATATTAAGAAATTCATTAGTATAATCCAGAGTAGAAGAATTTCAGATTTGTTAAATAAATCTGAATCATTTTGTTTCTGAGTGATTAATTCTAAACTGTAATAGAAATGTTTTCTTTTTAACCCCAGCACCTCTTGTGGTACCTGAAAACTTTGAACTTGACCCAGATGTGAATGTGACTGCTACCAGCGCAGGTTTTAGGTGGGATCCTGTTGATACCAGTCCCAATGTGATCAGGGGCAAATTCTCTGGTTACAAAGTAGGTCAAATGTGATGGCATAATAGCATAGTAAATACAAATTAAAAGTTAGGCTATAGTTAAAATTTAAAGTCTCTTTCAGCAAATATTGTGCTTTATTGTGAAGTTTACATTTTCTTTCTATCTAATAATTTCCATAGATTTGTTATATGGAATATCTTAGCTTTAAAATGTTGCTTAAAACTAGTGAAACATATATATATATTCTAATAGGAAACTCTACTTCTGGAGTGGCTGAGTTAGAGTTTATCACAGTTCATGCATATTTAGGGCTAGCTGATAGAGCAGCTTTCTTTTTCTCCAACTATGACAAAACTAATGTAAATCTACTTACTTGATTTTAATATTTCTTTGCTTATAATGTAAAAAAAAAAATAATTGGCTTAGGAAAAGTCTAAAAATAAAAACTATATAGCAAAAGTAAAACTTGTTTATAGAACTAAAGTAATTTCTTTTTATTTCATCAATATATGGACTCTTCCCTATTTTGTATTAATAATTTTATTCTTATAACTTTAGATCCAGTTTTGGAAAAGTGGCCAGAAAGAAACCACACTGCACGCCCACATCATTCATGCTGAGCCTGCCTCTGGACGCCGTCGACGAGATGGTAAAGTAAGAGGAGTTGTGGCCAACCTGCCATCATTTTCTCAAATTGAGGCTGAAGTTGTAGTCATCAATAAAAACTTTCAGTCTAACGGCAGTAACATGGTCAACTTTACAACACCCGAAGGAGGTGGGTCTTTCAAAATCTGATATGTGTTAACAGCTGATGTTTTGTTTTTTTTGCTAGAAGCTGAATCCAATAGGGATTATTTTATCATGTTTCTTCCACTAGCCCCCTTAAAAGCTTTGAGAATATGTTATTTTGAAATAAACTAATTGTGATTGAACTATAATAAGGTCCCAATTACATTTCTTTTAATATTTTATGGTCTTTATGCATATACAATTTTTTTATGCAATATTTTTAAATTTGGGCTATTTTATGCTGATTGTTTTTCTTATTCTGATGTGTAAAATATTTATACTTAAAAGTAAAAAAATAAAATTATTTTGTAGGAAATGTTTCTTTCTTTAAATAAAAAAAATTCTTGTTGGTTTTGAGGCATAGTTCTTTTATCAGAGCATTCATTCTGTTAATTTGTTTAAAGTCATAATGAAAACAATTACAACAAATATTATTTTACCAAATGTATTATGTATTAATTATTTAATAAGCTTTTTCAAAAATATATAAAGCTAGTATAGAGATTTTATTTTAAGACAAAGAGTATTCTTTGAAGCAAGAAGGTGACAAGCTATACTTATTCAGTTAATGTTATATGCAACAGCTCTCAGTTTTGTTTGTTTTCCTGAGTTATTTCTGACACAAGAATCTTGCATTATTTTTCTTATTGATTTATAAGTGTTAGATTGGGGGGTGCATAAGCGGTTGACCTCCAAACCTTGGATACTGGGTTCGAATCTCAGTGAAGGCTGGGATATTGAATTTCTGGATTTTTAGGGTGCCCCTGAGACCTACCAACTTTAATGGGTTTAGTTTTTAGTTTTTGACTTTAGTTGGGGAAAGTAAAGATGGCTAGTCATTGTGCTGACCACATGACACCCTTCTCTTTAACCATAGGACAAAGAAACAGATAACCATAACATCATCTGCCCTCTAGATCTCAAGGTCTGAAAGGAGAACTTTATTTTACTTTAGTGTTAGTTAAATGTTAGCTTTGTAAGATTTTGACAATTTTTTCCTACTTCTACTAGTTCCTGGACCTGTCAGTTTTTTGGTAGCTTTGGTCAGAGGCTCACACCACTTCTTGTTACAATGGGGTCGACCCACAGAAGAGAATGGACAAATTACTGGATATCAGCTGTCCTACACAAAAAGTAAGCATTGACCTGTTAATTCGAACAAAAATCTTTTCAGTTATTTGAATGTTGTCAACATTTTTCTCTGTAGTCTTGCAAATTTTTGATATATATTTATTTGTTTGAGTTTGTTACCTAATAGTGTATGTGATTTCTTTGGTTTGAATACTTATTTTCTGTTTCAGGATAATGGTAACATGTTTAATCTGATTGGTAGGAAACTAAAAAAAAAGTGCTTGTATTTCTGGATTTTTTTCTGAAAGAAAAAGAGACAAGAAAAGTTATTGATTGAAATAGACACTGACAAATTTAAATATTTCTTTAGCTACATTTCTAAAGTAAGGCTACAAAAAAATAATAAAAATTGAAATCACAGACACTCACACATATTTCAAATTGACCTTTACAAAAAATATATAACTACCCTTTTTAATTTTGCAGTTCATAAATTATACTAAAAAATACTGTTTTGTAATATACTTTTCTTTTTTAGTCGTTTAAAATCATGTTTTTATTGTATTTCTTTTTTAGTTGATGCAGGTAGTTTTTTTTTTTGTTTTGTATTTTGTTTTAACTTTTTTATTTTTCTTAAATAAAACAATCAATCAACCCTCAAAGCTGTCTATTACAACTGTATTCTAGTTTTAGTAACTTTTTATATAATAGATCTTTTAGCTTTTCTCCTTTTTTTTCCAATACTTTCAAGTTCTCACTCTGTAGATCAAGGTAGTTACATTTCAATTTCTCTTCTTAATCAATAATATATGTAATATAGAGAATTTGTACCATCATATGCTACAAAAATATATAACACTATTAGTTATTTCTTACATTTGTTATGTAAATAACAGCTAATCTTTTCTTCTTTAATTTCATTATATTTGAATAACAATTGCTATTGGTAATATTATAAAGTCACTTTGGTACTCTGTAGATCTTTCAGCCAAGAAGCATTGAAAACTATGCAAACTTTCCTACATATATACTTTGCATAACTTTATTCTTTTGCTTTTGGGTAGGTGCTTTACTCTTCTCTTTACTTTTGGGAACATTTTGATGAAAAATGTAGCAGATATTTTTTTTTGTGCTAGATTTGATCCAAAATAGCTACTTTTGGTGTTTTAAATAAATTGAATTATAATAAATAAATCTACTTTATTCTCCGCCTTTCATTATCCCTGTTGAATGGGAATGACGAACAAGAAGTTTAATAATAACAAAGGGAACAGTTGAATGCCGTCAAGCTAAATCCATACATTCATAAAAATCTGCCACCTCCCTAAAGCCATCTGTTTACATCTGTTTATATTTCGCTATTCTTTCAAAAGTCCTAGTCTTGTTTTTACTAGTCATGTCATTGTCTCTAAGTCAAAACTTTCCCTATTTAGAGAAATAGAGAAACAAATAACTAATTCATAATTGTGCTATAACAATATGTAACATACAGCGCTAGCTACCTGTACACAAATTTAAAATATTGTGTGCTCTTCTTGCACACACCAAACAGGAGCTTCAAATTGCCCTCCATGAATTCACTGAGGCGGCTGCCTCATTTGATATGTCCATTAATCTAAAAAGAATGGAGGTTATGCTTCAGAATTCCCCAATTGGAACTAACCCAGCTCCATAAATAAATGTGAATTGCCACTTCCTTAATTTTGTTAACCACTTTATCTACCGGGGCTACACAGTGTCAAACAATGTGCCATTATCCAGAGACAACCATCTCCCTAATGTGAACAGCACTTTGGTCACTTCAAACTGAGAGTATGTCAGGATAGGTTTCTTTCCTAGCAACAAAAAACAATTTTTTTAAAGAAGTTCTAACAACACTTTTATATGGCTCTGAGACCTGGGTGCTCTATTGAAGGTATTTAAGGCTTCTTTGTTCCATAATGGGCATATACTGGCCAGACTACTTTATAGATAATTATGTTCTGCTTTTGATCAGTGTGGACACTAAAGAAGCACAAATTACCATACAACAGCTGCGCTGGGTCAGACACTTATCCAAAGGCGATGTACTTTGGCGAGCTTATAGGAGGATAGTGCCCACCAAAAGTACTTCAAATATCAACTCAGGCACCATTTCACCCTCACTGGCATAGAGGAAAGTAGCTGACAGCAGATGGCCTCTGAAAGAGACCGTTGGTGAGCTCTCACAAAGGCTGACAGACACACATTTGAGATCCTAAGAAAAGATCCTATTGAATACATGTGCAGAAGATAAAAAGAAAACTTAAATAGACCACTTGTGGACAACAGCTGTGCACAAGATCTGGAGAAATATGCAGGTGGCAACACTGCACTCGTCCTTAATCTTCAGATTAGAAGACATTGCCATTGTTATTGTAGCATCAACCTGCCTTCATTTCATTCTTTGTTATCTAATCTTGTCACTGTCTGTCTATTGCTGTTTCTTTTGCATCTTAGTTTACACCTGGATTTCTTCAAAGCTCTTATGTTTTGAGCCACAACTGAATTCAAGCATTAAATTAAAATTTGAGTTTTTTACCAATCTGGCCCTTGTTGTAGGCTAATTTTAAGATTCTAAATTTCTTTAAGAAACTTACATTGATAGAATTTAATATTTTTAAAAAGTTATGTTGCTTAAATTTTAGAAATTTTTGACTCAACTTATAACTTTCTTTACTTTTAAAACTGTTTTTCTCTACTTTTTGTGCTGAATATATATTCCAGTTAACTTTTCAACTAATCTATTATAGCAGTTCTATTAACTCAAACTCTTGTTTCCTGTGTAAAAATGTTAGCATTTAGGACTGCCCCCACTGCTATGATATATCATAGTGTCTAGGCATTGACCTGACTGTATGTCATGCTGAGGAGTTGACTATATCAAGACTTTGAACAAATTTTAATGTAACAATCTACATCTTGAAGTAAAATTGTTATCTATCACCTCTTTAAGTAACAATCTACACAAAATAAAATAGTTGATCCTTAGATGTCTTGGATAAACGTTTTACCATAATTTTATTTGATTGCAATAAATTGTTATGTACAATCAATAAATGATTTTTTGTATGTATATTAAGATTTTTAAAAAAATCATTATTAT
Source organism: Biomphalaria glabrata (assembly GCF_947242115.1). Taxonomy (NCBI): domain Eukaryota; kingdom Metazoa; phylum Mollusca; class Gastropoda; family Planorbidae; genus Biomphalaria; species Biomphalaria glabrata. The sequence goes on from NC_074714.1 coordinate 14,187,155, forward strand.
GTAACTTCATTGATGGTCACTTAGTTTATACTTGAACTCATTCCTTGTAATTTGTTAGGTAAAACAATATTTGTATCATTAGACTTGTAGAGACTTTTACAGTATAGTATAAGTTTTAATTTACAATTATCTATTGTTTTATAAGTTAAATTTTCAGTTTAAAATTTTCTAACAAAAAATTACTTTTTTAAAAATATTTAAATTATGTATGCTATGGTAATGCAGCAATTAAGAACTCTGCCTAAAAAATAAAACTGTAATGTAAACTTCTAATCAATTATTTGAACATAATTACTTTAGTTTGTGAAAATAAATATGATTATGATTTTACAAATGTCAGTGCAACTTATTAGTGTGTCATGTTTCTTCTCCCTATTGCTATCACAAAAAGTTTCTTCAAGCTATGTTTTGGTTCTATTTCAGTTGACAGACTTGACATGTCCGATAGATTTGTAGCTTTTGAAAATATTGGCCCAGAAGTAGAAAGATTAACCTTGAAAGGCTTATCTCCACATTCCCAGTACAGAATCTATCTCCAGGCTAAGACTGCCATGGGCTTGGGGAAGGAGTATTTCATTGATGTGTGGACGACCAGTAACACGACACGTGAGTCAATCTTTTTTTTTTCATGGGGGTTATCCTGAACATGGAAACAAATCTTTATTAGTTTTTACTGTACTTATCTAAGAAAATGACCATTTATTTGTAAAAACAAAATGTTTGTAGTTGCTCAATGAACTCTTTATGTTGTGTCTGTTCTATTTATGTGAATGTTTCTATTGTGTTGTCTTTATATGAGAAAAGAATCCTTGTAATCACAACAAATTTCCATAACGATCAATAAATCAGTCTTAGTCTTAAACATATGAAGCAGACATTGGCTATGGCTAAACATGTGAATGAATTATGAATGGTTGGTTATTTTTAAATTCTGCTACATTTTATTAGCTAAGTTTCAAAAAATAGGTACAGTAGCAATATTGAAAAATCATTACAACTGTCGGGTGGACTTCAGCCTTAACATTTAGCTACACTTATAAATCATTTGTTTCTTTACCAGTGGTTTCAAGTTTGTGGTATTTTAGTTGGATAATTTTTTGTACCTGTAAAGAAAAATCACTTTAATATGAATTCATTTTGACCAAAAAAACATTGTTAATTATTCTTAATATTGAGCATGTCATGAAGCCTTTGTTATACAGACTCGTTATCACCAAACTATAATGATTCTTTAATTTAAGGTTACTCCTAGTGCTAATAGGACATTAAAATGTGACATGTATTTCATTTATGTTATTGCTTGAGTGAATGAATCAGAAGATTGGAACAATAGAAAAAAAATAGTTTGTACCAATTGCTTAAATATCTCTTCATCTACTCAGTAGTTTTGGTTTGTCTTTGAAATCTTTCTTTTGCTACTATTTATTCTCTCTCTTGTAGGTCTGGTTATGCCAGTGGTTGTTGATGCCAGTCCTGGTGAGAATGAAGCCAATATTACCTGGCAGGTGACTGCTGAGAAAGGAAGCCGTCATGGGAAATACTATTACATGGAATATAAAAAGAAAAGTAACTATTGTATTTACATTGCATCGATTAGTTGAGCAAGCAGTTGGAGTCAAGTAACATCAGTATTCAAAGACATTATGTCTTTATATTTGAGACAACTTATGGAGCATTTGAGAATTAAATTCAAAATTAATCAGTGGTCATTTAAATCTTTTTCTGCTATTAAATATTATACCCCTCACTTTTTGAGTTCCTGGCATAAAATTTATTTTTTCTGAATTAAGAAAATATTTTATAACATATATTTAATTTTGACAATTTTTCTTTATTCATTAAGGTAATAGTTGACTTAAAATGCATTCTAAATGTGTCTTTTGCATCTAGCTGCTAAGGATTGGGTGCGCCACAAAGAACCTGTTGAAGGAGACCACTGGGGTATGTTGAAACACCTCGAGCCAGGGACTCAGTATATGGTGAGGATTGTTGCTGCTTCCACTGCAACTGATGATGGGGATTACTTAGCAAGTGACCCATTCCACTTTGTGACGGCAGGTGTAGGTAAGACAATAGATTAATATTTTTTTTACCAATAATTTTTCTTGTGTTGTAAAGCTATAATGTTTTACAAGTCTCTGAATGAAATATAATCTTGAGAATTTTTTGTTTACAAATAATAAATATTAAAACATTTTTTAATTTTAATTTTGCCTTTTTAGGTCTCACATGGAATCCAAGCTAATTTTTTGGGGGTGAAATAAGTAAATTTAATTTTTCAAGGTCACATGTCTATGATTATTTTGATATACTTTACATATTTCTTTTCACATGCAGAAAATAATTTTTAAGCCAAAGTTTTATTGAAATTCAAAAGTTAAAAATTAATTTATTACTTGTTGTTTAAAGTAATTTAAAGGACGCCATCTGAAATTGATTTTCACCACAGAATGCTCCAGTCAATCTGTGGACTTCAGAAACAGCAACGCTCAATGTCACACTTCCTTTATACTTGTCAAATGTACATGCCATTTTTTTTTCTACACCTGAAGATTTTTTTTACCATTGATTTTGGTTTACTATTCCATTAACCTTTTCTTAAAAAGATCATCCACATTTTTTTATTTTACACCATTTAATCATCCACATTTTTTTTTATTTGACATCATTTTGTCATCCACATTTTCTTATTGTATTTCATTAGTTACTCTCCTTTTCTTTTTGCATTCATTCAGTCATCTTCATGTACTTCATTTAGTCATCCCACATGACCAAACTGTGTTTCAAAGTTCTAGTTCATTATCACATGACATTTCATGAATTTCTCCTGCATTAGCACCTAGATCCTTGCATTGAACTTAGTCACCTGCCCACATTGCTCTTCAATTGGTCATCCCACATGACCACACTTTCTACTTGGTCAATTCATCACTAATTCTATGTGGCCCTTCATTAATCAATCACTTTTAAACACATTGCACTTTCCATTCAACCTAGTTCACACTGGGCCTCATTCAGTCAGCCTACGTTTTTACTTTTTATTTAGCATTTTGTATCTTTGTTGGGAGGTCATGGGGATAGCCCTGCTGACTCTTTTATCCCATTTGACCACATTGCTCCCTTTATTAATCTTTTCACATGACCACATTGGGCTTTCATTATTCATTACTCAATGTGACATTTGGCTTTTACTAGACATCCAACCAGACCACATTGGGCTTTCATTATTCATTACTCAATGTGACATTCGGCTCTTACTAGACATCCCACCAGACCACATTGTACTTCATTCAGTCATGCCACATTATAGCCCTGCCTTTCCCATAGCCCAGTGGTTCCCAAACTTTTTCCTTAACGGAACACTTCGCACATTCTGAGTAGTTAGAAGAACACTGCTTATTTTACAGAGAGATTAACTAACGTGGTGACCTACTAATTAATTATTCCAGTAGTTCACGGAACACTTATTCAGGGCTCGCTGAACACTAGGGTTCCACAGAACACAGTTAGGGAAACACTGCTATAGCCTGTGTGGAAGTCTTTGGGTTTGGAATGATTAACATTCAAACTGTCTGCTTTTATCTTCTGCCAGGGAAGTGGCTGCCTGGTTTGATTCATGATATCTTTCTTCTCATTTGTATACGCATTTGTTTGATATTAAATGTAGCACCAAAACTCTTCTTATTAATCTTTCTCTTCAACAGATAGAAGACAGTTCACTTTAGATACTTAGTTATTGAATTACTCTCTAGTAAACCTTTTCCATAACATCATATAGCTTCATACTATGCTGTCTCATGTCCCTTTGATGATCAGTTCTATTGTTTCCTAGGTTTCATGGCCATGGCCTTAACACTTTCAGCTAATGTAACTGCCAATAAAACACATAGAGAAGAGCCTACCTTAGCAGGTTAATAGGATTCATTGCATTGGATATTGAGACTACTAAATCGCTAACTTGAGTCGATGTCTGACATGCACTTAGTTATTGACTGTTGTTTTGGTTTCTGCATTCAGTCAACAAACTGCCAGTATAAGGATACTAACTGATTTATTCTGCTCAGTTCTCATCTTGTATTAGTAACTCACCTAGAGAAAAAAACAATGATTTAGTTGTCAGGTTTTTTTTGTTGTTGAATATTTTTTTTAAAATAATGTCAATGTTTTATTGTGCATGGTAGGATTTGAAAAGAATTTTGTCAGAATAGTTAACACTTTTTGTTTTAGAAAGCTTACATTAACTCCCTTTGTCTGTGTGTCTGGGACAAATCTTGTACATGTTTCTTCTCCCACTTCCCATTCTTGGATCATGTAGTTTTTGCACAGTGATTCATAGATGACGACCATACATGAATTTATAAAAAAGTAATCAATTAGTTAATCAATTAGTGGTAATTAATTAGTTTTGTTTTACATAGAAAAATGGAGTTAAAGGCTGCAGTATTTAGAGATATGGCAGTGATTTATGTATTTCTTTCTCTTAGATAATTTTTGTTTCTATTATATAATTGTATTATTTTAATATTAATATTTATTGTATGTCTAATGGAATATATATGCAAAAATGCATAAATACAAGTGTGACGACTACCCTAATTTTTAATGCACCACAAAACATTGAAGTAACAAACTCGACTAGCTTTCTTTTCTATGAATACAGCACTTTATTTCCTCTCTAGTTTCTACCTCATAACCTACACTAACAGGCCTAGCCGCTCTACTGACTTCTGCATTCCTGACCTCTCGCTACCCGCTAGGCTGACCCATTCAACCGCTGGACAGGTACAGAACAGGGGCGTAACTTAAGGGTGACACTCATGCTCCGCGACATACACACACACACACCAAGATCCTTTCACAACATTCCCCCCACCTTTCAGAAGCTGTTGGTACAACAGCACATCAAACTATCCTAAAACTAACATTTTAACTATCCTATGAAAGTGATTTATAAAATAGGAACAAATTTCAGATAAAGTATGAATCACACAATAAAGGAGAATAAGGATATAAGAAAAGATACGCATAAAAATTAAAGGACATAGAACATAAGGAAGCAATTCATGAAAGAGTAATAAGAAATAAATGTAATAATAAGAATTAGAATAATCATAATAACATCAATGAAATCAGCTCTTGACGACATTCGTGTTTTTCGTTCAGAGCGACTTCCATGTGAATATGTGCGGGTCGTCCATGAAAGTTAATGCACATTGAAAATCCCCGTCAATGTTGTTATACACAATGTACCTATGTAGTCTTGAAGTTCAAGTTGGAAGTCATAGAGTTTTCATTTGTTGCTGTCTGGGTTATCAGGAGATACTGTTCAACAATAGTTAAAATGAAATTTGTTGTTGTTAAAGTCATTGTTTATATGTAGAGTTGTGTGTAAGTTGACATGGAATGATATAACAAAATTAAGCAGTTACCTTTCCTCTTTATAAAAAAGTGAACTTTTATCTTATTTCTCCCACCCAGAGTTGAACATTCAGACACTTACCGTGGACATCATGAACTTAGTTAGTTACACTTAGACTTTGGAGGGTGGAGAAGAACACGAACTTACCGTCCAGGGACTGTTCTAGACATTCCGCGACAATGTGTCTGCAATAACGTTTCCCTTGCCAGGCACCGGTACCACTTGAAACGTAAAGCCCTGAAGACTCAGAGCCCAACGTGTCAGTTTTGCACTGGTCATCTTCTTAGTATTTAATGCTATAAGAGGTGCATGGTCAGTGTGCAGAACAAATGGTGCCCCTGCTAAGTATTTGGAAAACTTATTGATGGCCCACACAATTGCCAAACATTCCCTTTCTATTACTGCATACCTTTTTTCTGTTTCCGACAGTTTTCTGCTGGAATATAATACTGGATGTAAATCACCATGTACTTCCTGCATAAGGCAGGCTCCTAAGCCAACGGATGAGGCATCAGTAAAAAGGGTGAAAGGCTTTGATACATCAGGCAATTTCAGAATAGGTTCCATCTGAAAGGCCTGTCTCAAGTTCTGCAAGGCCTGCTCACATTCATCATTCCATGTGAGCTTCTTGGATGTCCTGAGCTCTGTGTCTGTGTTTCTCCCGTAAGTCTTTGTTCTCGTTAAAGAAGTGATAGGTTCCAACAAAGACGCGAAATTTGGGATAAACTTCCTATAATAGTTGCAAAGACCTATCAAAGCTCGCACTTCTTTAAGTGATGTAGGCGTCTTCAGCTCTAAAATTTTCTGCACCGTTCCATGGACAGGTTTTAATTGACCTTTACCAACGACGTGCCCTAAAAATTGGATTTCGCCCATTCCAACCTCTGTCTTACTGGGTCTGGCCGTCAAACCATGCTGTCTCAATAACAATAGCAGGGATTGTATGCCCTCTACATGCTCCTCCCAACTGTTGTGGAATAAGCAGATGTCATCCAAATAAGCTACAACATCTGTACGACCCTCAAGCACTCTTCGAACTAGTTTGTTGAAAGTGGACGGTGCATTGGAGAGGCCAAAGCTCATGTAGTTCCAATGGTAGAGTCCAAACGGCGTGATGAAGGCGGTGAGTGGCTTCGCTCTTTCTGTAAGGGGTATCTGATAATATCCCCGAGACAAATCTAACTTGCTGAAAATTCTTGCTTGTGCTAACTTAACAAACAAATCTTCTGGATTTGGCATGGGTTCACAATCTGGCACTGTTACTTTGTTGAGGTGACGGTAATCTACGCATAATCTTATCTCGTCCTTATTTTTTTTTCTTACAATAATAATTGGTGCTGAGTAGGGTGAGTCCGATCTCTCGATGATTCCTTCTTCCAGTAGCTCATGTATTTCCTTTAGCACTGCATCTCTGTGATGTAATGGGATGTCATATGGCCGCAACTTAATCGGTTTTGTCGACGTTAACTTTATGTCATGTCTAATTGTCGTTGTTCTTCCTGGTGTAGGAGTTAATATGTCTTTAAAAGACTCTAACACCTCCAGTATTTTCATTCTAACTCCATGTGGTGCAGCTCCTATTTTGACATCATGCCAGTCTTCTTTTTCTCTTGGGAGTAGCGGTAATTCTGGACCTACGTCATCTCCATCATTTTCTTCACAAAGAAATGCACACGCTATTTGAGCTATGCCACTTGTCAATGCCGATTCAGTGGTACCATTGTCGTTGGCCAGTTCTAATTCGCAAGGTCGTAGGTGAAAATCACTAAGAATATTTGAGTGAAAAATTTTTCTTTTCCCTCTAATTTCAACTTCATAATCCACACTGGATATCCTTTTCGTGACTGCAAAAGGCCCTTGCCATGCTAGTTGCAATTTATTTGTTTTTGAAGGGAGAAGAACCCTAACTTGTTGCCCGGCTTTAAAAGGTCTTAATTTTCGACCTCTGTTGACTCTTTGTCTAACTAGTTCCCCCCTTTCTTCTAGGGCCGCTCTCGCTGCCTGACATGCAGTGACGATTCTGCTTCGGAGATCTATCACTTTCTCGTACGTGGTGCGGCTGTCGGGGTCAATGTTCTGTTTGTACACCAAAGTTTTCAGAATGTCTATAGGGCCCCTAGGCTTTGCTCCATATACTAGCTCAAAGGGTGAAAATCCTGTGGAAGTTTGCGGTATTTCTCGATACGCAAACAAAACGCAAGGAAGAAGTAGATCCCAGTTTTCTGGTTTCTCGGACGACACCTTACTCAGTATACTTTTGATTGTTCCATTCAGTCTTTCACAGACCCCATTGCTCTGAGGGCAATATGGTGAGGTAAATACTTGATGAATTCCTAGTGTGCCAGTTATTTGCTTGGTTAGTTCTGCTACGAACTGGGGTCCTCTGTCTGAGAGAATGGTATCTGGGAGCCCCGTTCTAGCGAACAACATAATCAATGCCGACGTGATATCATCAGCAGTTGTGGACTTCAGAGGAATAGCTTCTGGCCACCTGGTAGCGAGATCAACTACTGTGAGAATGTATCGATGGCCCCTGGCTGACATTGGGTTCATTGGTCCCACTATATCAATGGCTATTTTCTCAAAGGGTTTCTCCGCTAGATCTGTTCGCTGTAATGGAGCCTGTCTTGGTGGTCGTTTGTCTTTAAGCATACAAACCTGACATGACCTAACATAATTTGTTACATCCTTAGTCATATTGGGCCAGTAGAAGGCTGTCTGGATTCTTTGTTTTGTCTTTAATATACCCAAATGGCCTGCGACTGACAAGTCATGGGCTTGATGCAAAATTTGGGGTCTATATTTTTGTGGCGCCACAAGCTGTATTAGCTCCCCCTTTGTATCTGTATATTTCCGTACCAACGTGTTGTTTTTGATCAGAAAGGAATGTTCCGTTGTTTTAGACTTCACCACGGATTTCTCTTTGGCAAATTTAAATATTTTCTCTAGTGACGGATCGGACCTCTGCCCTTCTTGAAACTCCTCTGGCGACCACATTTGACTCTCACTATGAGACTCCCGAATCACACTGCCATTTTCTTCTAGAGACATATCTGTTGCGTTCTCCATTATGCCGTGGTCACTAATCAAAGTTTTTGCTTCAGTCTCCTCTCTCTGTCTTTGTCTAGCTTGTTGTCTGGTCTCCATTAATAGGACTTCTTCTCTGCACCATTTGTTGATTTCACCTTTTCCCAAATGTGGCATTCGTGAATGTATGTTACCTATGATCAAATCATATGGGCCATCTTTAAAAACTACAGCCATCACCTCTCCTTTCACATACGGTGTATTTACAATCACTTTAGCCACCGGCCAGCTGTACCTTTGTCCTCCAAAGACCTCAACCTGCTTCCAGGTCCCTGTATATTGGTCTTTCTCGACAAATGTATCTCTGACTGCGATTAGTGTTGCTCCCGTATCCCTGATAGTCAAGGCTCTCTTCTCTCCTACAAGCGTAGTGAAACAAGTAACTTCCCCATCACCCTTGTTAAGCACTGCAACATAGGCTCTGTTATTGTAATCTGATCTGTACCCCGCTTGTTGATGCAGGCCTCCTCTTCCTCCCCTATTTCTCTGTCGACTATTGTTACAGTTTCTGGCTATATGTCCGTACGTGCCACATTCAAAACAGCGCCTTGATTCTATAGTGGACAGACTCCTAGGCCTCATGCCATCATTCTGTTGCCTAAGTGTGGGTCGAGAACGCTGCCCCACTTGTATATTCGATACATTTCTAGTGGCAAATACAATGTCAGGTTGCTCAGTCTGGCAAGTTACTCGTTTGTCCGGATGAGCAGCCATATACCTTTGACACAGTTCTGTCAAACTTTTGAGATCTCGGGGTTGTCTTTCTTGTATAAATCCAAATAATTGTCCGTCACACAAAGTTAGTACTCTGTCTATTAAGAGGAACTCTTTGAGCTTACTAAAAGTTTTGTCTAGACCGGTCGCGTCAAACCATTTATCGAATGTCGTTGTCAGATCATTAACAAAAACTTTAAAATCCTGTCCGTCTTTGGGTTTCGTAGCGTAGAATCTTCGTCTGTAACCGTCTTCTGTAAAGTCGTAGAATTCCAGTAAAGTCTTTTTTAATGTCTTATAATCTTTCATGCCTGATTCAGTCAGGGTCTGACATGCATCTAGCCCTTTACCCCCTATTAATGTCAGTAGTTGCGGTCCCCAAAGTTCCTGTCGGGTGTCTGTGGATATCGCTATGGTCTCAAATCTACGTATATAAGAATCTAGGTTATCTATTTGTTCGTCAAATTTGGGAATTTTTTCAAATAGTCGGCTACTACGTCCTAGCATGTCCGTCTTATTTCTTTCTTCTCCTGGCATGTCTGTATTACTTCCCTCTTTACTTACTGTTTTTTCACTAGTTCCTTGTTGGCCTTTTAGTTTTTCTAAATTCAGTTTATGCTCATTTTCCAATTTAATTTTTTCTAACTGCTGCTTCCTATCCGCCTCTGCTTCTCTTTCTTTTCTATCCGCCTCTGCTTCTCTTTCTTTTCTTTCCGCCTCTGCTTCTCTTTCTTTTCTATCCGCCTCTGCTTCTCTTTCTTTTCTTTCCGCCTCTGCTTGCTTATCTTTCCTATCTGCCTCACGTTTTGCTCGTTCACTTTCCTGGTCTAGGCAATTCTGCACCCACTGGTCAAGCTCTGTTCCCGATAACCCTCTTCTCTCTCCCAACGCATAATATCTTTCTACTTTCTCAACTTCACTAATAGTTTTCTCCATGTCAACACCGCCACACACCTCAAAGCTAAAATAAAAATGATTGAACTAGTAACCTGGCAATGGAAATACTTACCCACTACAAGGGCTACAGCAATACGTCCTTTACACTATTCTACAGCTAATTGGGAGTTAATTTTTTTTTGATGAAATAAGGAAAGATAAAATAGGTACTGTCAAACTTTCATCCATATAGACACAGGGCAAAAATAAACAGATTTTATGTTAGCGATCTAGAAGATTAGAGTAAACAGAATGTATGCACAACCCTGTCACATCTAATATATAAGTATTTATGATCAAAAGAGAGTCTTGCGCTTGATACGACAATGCGCCCTTTACCCTAGGACACTCTCTACTGACAATAAACACACACTAGAACAAGCTATACAATAAAACAATCAACATCTACACATCATACATTAAAACTATTAGCTGAATGTTCAACCCAATACTCAAAACCCCCAAATATTAACATTTAATTTTGACAACGAGGAAAGGTAAGCTACTTAGCTGCTGGATGTTTCAATGTTGCTGTCTCTCCTCCTTTGAACACACACACACACAGTTGTCAATGTGTCCGAGGAACTCACACTGGTCTAAATGGTTGCAGCTTGAATCTGTCTACGTTTCACCCACACGGAAATGGAAATATTGTCTTAGATGTCAGACACTGCTTTAGTTAAAGTGTCTTCTAGGTTGCATTGATGACGTCACTATGCAGTCCAATGTTAAACGATGTACGATGCACTACAATTGCAACTCTAAGAGGTAGACTAATGTAGACTAATGTAGACTAATGCTTTTCTCTGCTATATATCATTGAAACTATACAGAACTCCTGCCACAAGATAGGCCTATTTGTTAGTCAGATACGTATGGATATGAGATACAGTGTATTCAAAGTACCGGTATTTCACACGCAGGTATCAAGACTTGCTAGACTGTGTGTGACAACTAGCGGTGTAATAAAGCCAGATATTAATTCCTGGCGTGCCGAACAAGGCGACCGTTATACACTATAAATACCAACAGTGGACACTGTAGGGCTGGATCGAACTGCTGCTCCACCAAACATGTGACGACTACCCTAATTTTTAATGCACCACAAAACATTGAAGTAACAAACTCGACTAGCTTTCTTTTCTATGAATACAGCACTTTATTTCCTCTCTAGTTTCTACCTCATAACCTACACTAACAGGCCTAGCCGCTCTACTGACTTCTGCATTCCTGACCTCTCGCTACCCGCTAGGCTGACCCATTCAACCGCTGGACAGGTACAGAACAGGGGCGTAACTTAAGGGTGACACTCATGCTCCGCGACATACACACACACACACCAAGATCCTTTCACAACAACAAGCCTTAATAATGATTTTATGCTGAAAGCATGTTAGGAAATGACAATATTTTATTTGAATGATGTACTCTTGACATTACAATTGTCAAGTTTTCCAATGATGTCTAACAAGCTGTAGAGCATCCTAAGACTACTAGCCAACTATGTAGACTCTATGATGTCTAACAAGCTGTAGAGCATCCTAAGACTACTAGCCAACTATGTGGACTCTATGATGTCTAACAAGCTGTAGAGCATCCTAAGACTACTAGCCAACTATGTGGACTCTATGATGTCTAACAAGCTGTAGAGCATCCTAAGACTACTAGCCAACTATGTAGACTCTATGATGTCTAACAAGCTGTAGAGCATCCTAAGACTACTAGCCAACTATGTGGACTCTATGATGTCTAACAAGCTGTAGAGCATCCTAAGACTACTAGCCAACTATGTGGACTCTATGATGTCTAACAAGCTGTAGAGCATCCTAAGACTACTAGCCAACTATGTGGACTCTATGATGTCTAACAAGCTGTAGAGCATCCTAAGACTACTAGCCAACTATGTGGACTCTATGATGTCTAACAAGCTGTAGAGCATCCTAAGACTACTAGCCAACTATGTGGACTCTATGATGTCTAACAAGCTGTAGAGCATCCTAAGACTACTAGCCAACTATGTGGACTCTATGATGTCTAACAAGCTGTAGAGCATCCTAAGACTACTAGCCAACTATGTAGACTCTATGATGTCTAACAAGCTGTAGAGCATCCTAAGACTACTAGCCAACTATGTAGACTCTATGATGTCTAACAAGCCGTAGAGCATCCTAAGACTACTAGCCAACTATCTGGACTCTATGATGTCTAACAAGCTGTAGAGCATCTTAAGACTACTAGCCAACTATGTGGACTCTATGATGTCTAACAAGCTGTAGAGCATCCTAAGACTACTAGCCAACTATGTGGACTGTATGATGTCTAACAAGCTGTAGAGCATCCTAAGACTACTAGCCAACTATGTGGACTGTATGATGTCTAACAAGCTGTAGAGCATCCTAAGACTACTAGCCAACTATGTGGACTCTATGATGTCTAACAAGCTGTAGAGCATCCTAAGACTACTAGCCAATTATGTAGACTCTATGATGTCTAACAAGCTGTAGAGCATCCTAAGACTACTAGCCAACTATGTGGACTCTATGATGTCTAACAAGCTGTAGAGCATCCTAAGACTACTAGCCAACTATGTGGACTCTATGATGTCTAACAAGCTGTAGAGCATCCTAAGACTACTAGCCAACTATGTAGACTCTATGATGTCTAACAAGCTGTAGAGCATCCTAAGACTACTAGCCAACTATGTGGACTCTATGATGTCTAACAAGCTGTAGAGCATCCTAAGACTACTGGCCAACTATGTGGACTCTATGATGTCATTTAACTGATGTTTGACTGTTAAAGCTGGTGTTGAATGGGTTAGACATTATAGTGTTTCTTTGTAATTGTCCTTGGAGTTGAGTCAAAGACTCTTGGAACTCTAGGTCTATGAGAGCTCTCCTCCATCCGCCTGACCAACTGTTACACCTTGGAGGGTTCCAAGCAGATGTAATTTTGTTACATTATTATTACTGATTATCCCAAGATGCTCTGTGTTAGAGGAGAGGCTGAAGGCCAAGCACACCAAGAAAACTCCCCCATGTTCCTTCTATGTACCTGCCATAAAATGACCCCATAAGGAATGGTGGTGGATGGTTGTAATGGATCTCTTCCTCTCCTACCAGTGCAGTGGACTCTGACCTTAGGCACCTTCACAAGGGTATTGTTTTGCTTCCCTATTTGCCTAGTCATCTCATCAACTACCAAAGCCACTCTGATGTCACATTGAGGCTGAGAGGCATTGCCTAGGTATAGTTTTTTCTAGATGATTTAGTGACACTACAACTATGAATACATACATAAGGCTTGTCTTCGAGTCCGAAGATTAGTAAGGAGTGCAGTATTTCCCGTGGCTGCGCAGCCCCAGCTGTGACCTACATATTTTGCCACACCCAGGGCAAGCATAATCATTGTCTGCAGGTGGTCGATTTAGATTTTTTTTGCCGTCTGTGTTTGTCCCTGGCAGCGGATTTTCTTTTGGTCTCAAATGTGTACCTTCGTGAGTGACTTCCAGCTGTCTTGTTCTGAGACTGCATACAACCAGGTGCTTAGCTGGTCTTTGAAGCATTTCTGTGGGGCGCCTCTGTTACATCGACCACCTTTTAGCTCACCAAAAAAGACTGCCTTTGCATACGTTTGTCTCCCATACGGGATACGTGCCCTACACAGCTATGAATAATAAATAATTTAATAGCATAAACACAAATTCTTTCAATGCTGATACTATATAAATGAACTGAATGAATAAATCCACTTAAAAAACATTCAAATAAAGTGTGGATGTACAACTGACTGAAAACATTCTTGTCTCCCCATTTTTAATATCTTTCTATCTAATTTTAGATCTACCAAGAACCAGAATCTTGAGGAATAAAAAAAAAACAACATCTGTACCCTAAATTTTGCCCCCCTGGACTTATAAGAGCTATTTATAGCTCTGCTACAAGCTTTTGGTGGTTTCTAAAAAAACTAGTGTCACAAAACATTTCCCATTGTTATCATGGACAAGTGAAACATCTTATTAGATGACAATGAGATCTTATTAGGTGACCATGACATCTTATTAGGTGACAATGATATCTTATTAGGTGACAATGGCATCTTAATAGAGACAATGACATCTTATTAGGCAGATTTATGTATATTTGTCTTTACTTTGAAAATCAATGTGGAATTAGAGCGGGGTGAATGCATGGACATTCTTAAACCTCAGTTTTAACTGTCCTTTAAACCCAAGATGATCAGTTTGATACCTAAGCTCTTTATTAACCATCATGAACAGTTCATTATTGAGTATTACAGTGAAACTGAACATTCAAAGCATTTATATTTGTCCTATAGCTTGATGTGTTTATAAAACACATTTAAAAAATGGACATTTATAAAAATAGACACTATGACATGTACTCTTGTTGAAATGGTTTATGGCATGCATGAATGACATCTTTAACTGACAAATTGACTTTGCCTATTTGAGTTTGATCAATTAATCCTAAATGTTTGTTTCAATTGCAATAACCTCATATTCAACATTACTTACATAGACTAGAAACTATTAACCTTCCAAAGTAGTTCTCTTGGTGTTTGACGTAGTCTAGTTTGGTGTTTGGATTTTGACCTGCAACTTTTCATAGTGTTGAATCTACATTATATAAAAACATTCCATATAGTTTGTCCAAGATATATATTTATTATGAAACAAATAGTTCTGTCTGTGAAATGTAATTTTGAAAATTTTATGGTTTGATTTACAGAATTTACAATTTCGATGTGAAACAATCATTTTTGTTTTCATTAAAACGTTATTTGTTTTAAAACAATAGTTGTTTCTTTAAAGAGAGCATTTGATCCTTAGTAAAAATATAATCAGTCTTGACAATGGAGACTGTTAATTGCTGAATTAGAACTAGGGATTCTTGTAGATACAAAATGCTAACAGTGTCTGCCTTCTTGCTTCCAGGGGCAGCCAAGGCCAATTTCTTAACAGCTGCTTGGTTTATTGGTATGATGGTGGCCATTGCCATTCTGATTCTTATCCTCATTATTGTTTGCATCATCAAGAGAAACAGGGGAGACAATTACCCAGGTTAGTGTTTGCTAGATTTTGTTTGTGAACAACAAGTAATGGTTTGTAATATAAACTTGTTCCATTTTGTGAACGAAAAAAACAAACAAAAAACTTGACCGTTTTTGTTAACTGTGTCTGTATATGTGTGGGTTTTTTTTTTTTTTGTTTTGTTTTTTTTGTTCAAAAAGCAATCTTATTGTGTACTTTTTAAATCTATTAATGTGCAGTTTTTTTTTTAATTCCTTTTTTTTTTTTTTTTTTTTTTTTTTTTTTTAAAAATACTTTAGCTTCTATTGCTACTATTATTATATTTTCAAAGTCTTTTTTTTATGTATTGTCATATTTATTATCTCAAAATGAGAATGTGTTGGATTGAACTATTTTAGCCTAGTTTATTGACCACTTGAACTATATCTGTACTATTTAAATTGATCTATTCATTTAAACACTTATTTTATTTTGTACTAAGCTAAAAAAAATAATTTGTCTTATATTTTATTCTCAGTTCAAGAGAAAGAAAGACTGAGGGGCACGTACAATGATGATAACCCAGATCATTTCAATGGCTTTGGAAAGGGGTAAGTCTCTTACTGAAATGATGTATGCTGTTGAGTGGTAGAAACTACTTTGCTAACTATTAAGGAGACTCTAGTTCAAATCTAGGACAAGTTCCCCTTTCAGACCTTGCGATCTGTATGGCAGATGATGTTAAGGTCACTTTTTTCTTTGGCCTTTGGTTAATGAACAGGGTTTCATGTGGCCAGCACAACGACCAATCACCTTTCTTTCCCCAACTGAAGTCAGAGTTTGATGAACTCAGGAGTGCCCCAAAATCCGAAAATTCAAAATCCCATTCTTCACTCAAATTTGAAGCCTAGCATCCACAGGTCCTCAAAAGAGATTGGACTATTGCATACTGAGCCTGCTATAGTATGGAAGATGCATCTGGATCTGATGAAGCTGAGCTGGATTGCTCAAAGGACTAAGCAGTGTTCAAAATGCTTTTTCAGGCATCACTTAATCAGGGCTGTAGCAATATCCATACCAACATGGCTTTAGGAAATATAGATTGATCATGTGAAACTCAACTAATAGGACTAATTGATGATTTTTCAAAGGGATTAGATAATAATGAGCAAAAAGATGCCATTTTACTAGATTTTTCTTTAAAAATTTTGACAAAGCTTACCACCATAGTTTGCTTTAAAAGTTAGAATATTTTGGTATTGCTGCTTCATAGCACCAGTGGATTCAGGATTTTCTGATAGGGAGAGAACTAACTGTAATAATAAATTGCTCTAAATCAACACCAATAACAGTAAACTCAGGTATTTGTTTGTTTTGTAGCTGATGAAGGCCTTGTGGCCCAAATATTTGTTCTTGTTCTGACCTATATGCATGTTCATTGTATTTTCTATAAAGTCATTCACCCCTGCAGCAGTAAACCTATGTTGCTTTTGAAATAGTGTCTGTAATTTATATGATAAGATATATAAAAGTAATTTAAAAAGAAAAAAAGGTTATAGTTGTTTTTTTTTAAATCATTGTTAATGCTCTTACATTGTAACAGTTGTGAATAGGCTTGGCTTTCCTTCATGATATGAAGATTTTTCTTATTTTATCTTGATGATAATTGAAGAGATTATTACAAACTAGATTCATTTTTGTTTTTTACAGACTGATGTTTCATACATATTCTATCTTGGCTCTAATTGGCATTTCAAATTTGATATTTTTTGCAGTGATGACAATGGCCTGCAGGGAAGTAATTCTTTTGATCGAGATGCAGAGAAAGTTCCGCTCGACGAAGACACAGATAGCTTAGACTATGGCGACGATGATGCCAGCAAGTTTAATGAAGATGGTTCCTTCATCGGACAATATGGGCGAGGGGAAAAGGGAAATGAAGGAACAAATGCATCCTCTATAGTTTAGCAGGCTCAAAATAGCTAACTATTTGATTAAACATAATAAAAGTAAGAAAACAGAATTGAAGGAATCTCTCAGAATGGATAAGACTATATAACAAAATCGTACAGAAAACAAAACCAGTTCCATGTTTTATGTGATACTTTTGTTTATGTCCATGGCTGACCTTTTGATTTCTCAACTACTGTGTACCACTGAAAGTCATTGTATGTGTGATCTGATCTTGTTTCAACTTGATTTAAAGAGAAGCAAGATTCTGTCAAGCGGGTAACTGCAGTACTAAACTCTTTTGTTTGCAATGCTGTGGAGGAAATTTTTTTTCTGTCAGGAAATGAAAACTGACAGTATTTCAATACCATTTTGGCTTTTTACTCATAACATAATTATTGATTAATTCATTAAACTATTCAATACCTTTTTTAAAATTATTTTTTAGGGTCATTTATTACTTGAAAATATGTTTAATTGTAAACACATTTTTGATTGATATTAGTTTTTCTGTACTACTAAATATTGGTTTTTAGATTCACATCATGAGTATTAGTTTGGCTTTAAGTTTCTAGTAGAAAGTTGGTCTACCCACTTGCCAGGTTGGGTGGATGAATTGGTTTTTGTTTTGTGATGCTCTACTTTTTCATGTTAATATTTTCCTTGTCGACTGCCTCGTTCATGAAGCCACAAAGCAAGATGGTCTTACCTGAAAATGTGTAGTCTAGTCATATGAGTGGCATTGTTTTAAAAAAAAACAATGTATATTTTTGTTTATTTATTATATCTACTTTATCTGACAGATGTAAAGTACTGGTCATACTTTCATTCAAATAGATGTCACTAATCTCTAATTTTGTATTTCGGGTGACAACTTCTTTTTATACCTTAAAAACAGTGAATTATGTTACACTGTAGAAGAAGGGATGTCCTAAAATATATACAGGTAATGCTAAGTACTAATGTCTCATCAAGTCAAAATGCTATTTCATAAGAACTTGATGTTTCCCTTATGTTTCTTGTGCCTAGTTCATTTGATTGATATGATCATCTTGTCAGTAATACTTTTAAGAAGTATAGAATTTTTTTTTTCTTGAAATCCTTGCTGAGAAAAAAAAAAATAGTAATTTTGTTTCGTATGCATTTTATTTTATTTATTCAGATAAAGTTTTTAATTTTGTTTTTAAAGCTCACTTATTTTTGAAGTTTAATGTCAGCTCATAGTAAAACATATTTCAAATACTGATAATTTTTTTCATCATTTTTGTTAAAACATAAAGAAAATTTTGGACCATAATCTCTTGGTTCATTCTTTGCAGCAAGTCATATTTGATTTTTTTTTTCAAATGTGTGATTGAAAAGTGGTAATGAGTGCTATATACATTTTTTTTTTCATTTGTTCAGTCTGAGTGCCTGGAAATACTGTAAATGATGTTGTAGATGATGTTAAATAGCCCAAATGAGTCAATAGTATTGAGCTGTCTCTCTCATTGAATCATTGTTGTACCTACACAGGCCAATCACAGTCATCTCTGCTAATGTTTGTAGATAATGATTGTTTTTTGTGTTTGTTCCGCTTGCTACATTTGACTTTTTGATATACCTATATACTTGTAAATATTTTTTTGTTTGTTAAATATATTTATCCCTTGCTCTCTATTTTATGAATAACTTCTAATGCCTGGTGAGCTCAGTGTTGCTTGTATAAATTATTGCATAATCAATAAATATCTTTTTTGTTATTCAGCTTGCTTAGATGGTATGTAATAATTTCATTTTGACTTGTTTAAGTCTCTAAGTGTACAGATGTCATTATTCTAAAGTCGATTCACTGCTTTTTAATGTCATGTTTTGTCCTCTATGTTATATCAAACTTGACAGAACTCGCATCTTTAGAAAACATTATGTCAATGAAACTACTTGATTTGTGTCAGTAATTAAAAAAAAAAATAACTACTTAAGTTCTGCTTTTACTGAATTTGATACCTAGAAGTTTGAAAAATGTTATGTCAGTACTGTTGTGCTGTTTAACTGTAAGCATATAGTGTAGATGTTCTGTCAAAAGCTGTAAATGATATTATGTCTCATTCACCCCTGCTGTGTGTTCAGTTAAGTTATATTTATTTTTCATATGCTTAGTCATCTAAAGGTATATGTATAATATGTGCAATTAATTTTATGTATATTCTATTAAACACTACTGGTTAATGGATAAAACTAGGAAAGAAAAAAAATCTTTTTCCCCACAAGGCACATTTAACACTTGTGAAGAAGTTAGTTTAGTTGTTTTTTTTTAAAGAACTATTACTTAAAATGATATTATCTATGATGGCATTAGATTAGCAGGCAATGTTGAAGTATTAAAATGTGCACATCAGGTTTAATTTTAAAAGAGATTAATACTCCATATCTAGTCCTGCTTTAGAAACTAGAGTTCTAACAAATGCATTTAATGAAGAGATTAATACTTCATATCTAGTCCTGCTTTAGAAACTAGAGTTCGAACAGATACACTTAATCGTCAGTATAAGTTGGTAGCTAAATAGTCTGTTATGTTTTTAAAGGCTTTTCTAATGCTTTTACACATTGGCTCACTTACTTAACTTGTTGTCAGTACATGCCAGATAAGTGTTGACATGTCAGCATGCAGGCTAAAATTTGTCATCATATATATGATTCTCATCCTGCAATCAGAGTGTGTCTTTTTATGTTGATAAATTACCAATAAAAACTTGGTGCAGTTGGTTGAACATATTCCTGCTTGGCGTGCTTTACAAAATTTGTTACATTTGGTGTCAGAAGTCTATTTGAATGATGTTGTTGAAGTTGGTTCTTTTGCTAAAACTTCAAGAAAAACTTGCCCATTGGTTGTGTTATGATCATTGAGGTACTTCTCCATCTGCAGTAAATATATACATTGACACTCTATAAATATCGGATATCTTTATTGTCCTTAAATATATATTTTAGTTCTTTCCAATAATGGTTTAGATGAAATGCAAATTTAATTGTTTAAGTAATGAATATCAATTTATTCACATCTGTCAACTAATGTAAGCATATAAGTAAAACATCTTTATATTTATCTTACTGGTGTTATCATTAATTGTTTAGTTTTATTAATGACTTATCATAATGAAATTTTAGGCTTCAGTAGTTGTTGTTTTATCCATATATTTATGCAAGTGTTCTAATGGGTTCTGGCTAAATGCTTCATAATTGTTTTTTATTTTTTCCTTTTAATGCACTTTTGATCTTGGGCAGTGTTTCCCAAACTGTGTTCCACGGAACCCGGGTGTTCCACAAGTCCTGAATTGGTGTTCCACGAGCTACTGGAATAATAAACTGGTAGGCCACCATGTGAATTAATCTCTCTAAAAAAATAAGCATCGTGTTCTGCTAAATACTCAGAATGTTCAAAGCGGTCTATTACGGAAAAAGTTTGGGAACCACTGATCTAGGGCTGTGGCTGTGGTTGTTAATGATAAGACAGTAATCACATTGTGAATGGTTTACTGGATGTGGTGATTAGTGTGATTGCTTGTTCTGATGGATTAATTTATCCAATTTTATTGTGTACTTTTTTTGTACAAAATGTTTGCATGTTATTGAAATCCATTTTTACAATTAATTTTCATTAGTTTTTTAGTTTTGTTTTTGTAATTTTTTGTATTGCAGGCTTTTGTTTTGTTTCTCCTATTTGCAGGGGATAGTGTGCAATAAGAACATGTTCTTTGTGACTAGTTAATAAGAAACAAGAAATATTTTCACTGCTAAAATGTATATTTTTTGAGAGTCCTAAATTTTCAAGTAAAGGTTTTGCTTAAAAGATGAATAGTTTCAATTTATATTTTTCTGTAATGCATACTAGTGACCAACAGTTAAACCAAAATAAAATTTTTAACCTTTTTTGAAAAAAAAAAATTCATATATGTTTTTGTTGGACATTAAAATCCTACATAAGCTTTGGAACATACCAATTTGAAAAAGTCCTTAACAATTACATATTTGATGATAAAGCAAAAGTACTGCAAGACTAAATCCATCTTATTGAATCACATAATACAAGATGATATAAACATTGTAATTATTTTATATACTTCTATAGATCAACTTTTTTATATAATTTGCTTGGAATCTTAGATTAAAGAAATATTTTGATACCAGATATGTGTGTGTTCTTTAGCCAAATTAGATTTTGTGTACTTTTGAAAAACATATTGAGTGTACACATGGCTGGAAGTCAGATCTGATCTTTGGTTCCCTTATTCAGCATTGTGACATGTCTATGTTCCTCCCATTTGTACACTGTGACCCTTTTTTTTTTGTATTAAAACTCCCTCATTACATTCTATGACTTGTCTTTCTTTTTCAAATAGTCATATTTATTATGTTGTTCAATGTCCCATTATGCTATAAGTACCGGCCAATTATTTGACAACTATAGCGTGTGTCACACCTATAGCACATTTCACACTTATAGTGCATGTCATTTGTATGTCACGTGACAATTGATATAGCCTGCAGTGTAGAATATGAATATAGAAATCTTGAACATTTATTTTCCTGAATATTTCCCCACACCAAGCTACGGTTGAGTCTTGTTATACCCAATTTTGAATTACTTACTAGTACTAGCAAGATTTGTGCATAGATTACATACCAATTAAATTCTTCGTTCTCAAAACTGATAGAAGGATACACTTTGAAATAACCAATCGCCCCATTTGAGTCCTATTGGAAGTTTGGATGTATGAGGATCTCATTAATGGTTTAACTTGATACTAAAAATAGACCATTGCAACAATGTTTTTGATTGGTCATACTTTGTAATGATGTATGTGATTGGTCATCCTCAGAACGCCACCTAACATCCCCAATCTTTTGTATTCCTAGTGAACTAAAGCTGTGCATATATCTCTATCTATTATATATATTTATTCTCTATATATATATCTTCATTCTGTTTCTATTGCTGTACATGTGACCTGACATTCTAAACTGTCTGTAAACTTGTCAGAATTTTATTTTTAAAATCAACCATTTGAAGAAAACAACAACCTGTTCAAGTGATGATTGTGTTTGATGTCCCTCAAGTCATGAACAGGCTGTGAAGTGAATAAATGATTTCTGTCATTTCATTTCTGTTTTAGTTTTTAGTTGTTTTTTTTAACTAGAGATGATGAATCAAAACTTGGAATAAAAGTTACGCTTTAAATATGACATACCAATATTTTTGTTTTACTTATTAATTTAGAATACAATACAAGCATGATGGGATTTTCTAACATGGGGACTGTTTGGAGTATTCAGTGTACATGATACATAAGTGTTGTTAAGCTATGCCTTTTAAAAATAATAGAAACAAATTGTGCTCACACTTCAGCTCTGCAGTTTTAAGCTCTTCAGTTTCTAGTTTCACAACATTTAGTTGGCAAGTGATATTTCAATATTGTTTTGCTGATATTGTTTAATATCTCTTGCAATCTTCCTTTTTTTCATTTTCTTTTTTGTTTCTCTAGGTTTCATTATATGGACCCAACATTTTTGCATCTAGCTTTCTCAACTATCTCTTACTTATTAAAGAGATATACGGATGTTAGCAATGAGCCAATTACTGTGTCTTAAATAGTTATGAAAATCCCATACATAGATTCATACATAACTATCTAGAGATATAAAGGATGTCATTTTGAAACTATTTCAGTACAGGGTTAGAGTTTGATCAGTAAGTTGACCTCCAGGGTTCATCTCGTAGAATACGTTTTCATGTGACTGTGGAGACCCTATTTTAGAGAGACACTCCCGTCCACAAATATCGCAGGTTAAAGTGGCTTTCGCTTTTGTGGTAGAGGAGCCAGACATTTTTCATATGGCACGGTTTTCTTTCAGAGCTGAGGCCCATGTTTTTTTCACTTTCCATAACTTTCTTGGCCACTGTCTTTCTCCACGTAGTGCGGTCTTGGACTATGTCTTCCCAGTGGTCAGTATCAACGTTTACTGTTTGGAAGTCCCTTTTGATTATATCCACGTAATGGAGGTGGGGGGCGACCATTTTTTCTTGAGCCAGACGCGAGTTGCCCGTAAAGAATGACTATCGGGATGTAATTGTCTTTCATACGGCGAACATGAGCAAGCCAGCGCAGTCTGTGGACTGTAAAGATGCTAGGAAGACCCATTCGCGCAAGTTTCTCAGTATTGCACTCTCTCTCTTGCAATGGGATTTTCAAGATCCTTCAGAGGCCGAGCAAGTGGAATTATTTTAGTTTTCTCTCTTGCTTTGCGTAGGTAGTCCACGGCTCACTGGCGTACAGTAGCGTGCTCAAAACGCATGCCTTCTAGACTCTATATGCCTTGTGTATCTCCATTTTGGAGGGAAGGCTGCAACGACTTTTGCTAGACTCAGACCAAGAGTGTGGGAAAACAAGAAGTTCACTACAGTTTGGTCAGTACATGCCTTATAAATTATTAACATTTGACAATTAAACAAAAGGAAACGAAATATTATTTTTACAAAGAATTCAATTTATAAGAGGGTTATGGCCTAAGCCAGTGGTGTCTAGCCCTCTTGCCATGTTATCCAGTTTTCTAAGATTAGCTCATTTCTGCAAATTTAACTTCAATATTAACTTGTTTTTTTTTTTCTGATTTCTAACTAGAGAGAGATGAAAAATGGAAAAAAAAGTAATTAAAAGCACATCCATCTAAAACTCAGAAGTTGGATTTTTTTCACAATTAACAGAGAAATAATCATTTAATTTATATAAGAGCTGTGAACAAACCAAATGTAGACGCATATTGCGCTGTGATGACATTACAAACATAAACACGAGAGCTAAAATGACATACTAATCTAAAAAAAAGTTTTAAACAGATAGATCCTAATGTTATTCTTGAATGTAGTGTAGCATGTTGTCTGTCTGAGATCAATGGGGAGTTCCAAACCTTTGGTAAGGTATACTGCGCAGCCGTTAGATGTGGCTTTATAAAAAGTGAAGTGGTAGTATTTTTGGCCTTCTGTTACCTTAGTGACTTTGGAAAGTGTAGTGTCAGAAAGGACCACTAATGTTACCTCTAATAGCTTGGATGCCTGGACATTAGGTATGGCAGCCTACTGCACATGTATACTGCAATGTCTGCAATCCTACTATGTAAAAATAATAACTTAGATCAAAACAATAATTAGAAACTATCAAAGAAGATATTTGTTAGAGCTTCAGCTTAGGCTGCTAAGATCAAAGATTCAATGTCCAATGTTATCATGCCTAGTTTGAAGAAGCTAAATGATTTTATTGTGGAGCGTCCTTTGGCCGACTTTTCAAGCTTGACATTTAAAACTTGTTTACTCCACAGTTATCCAGCTAGATCTAGTCTAGTCTAAACACAATGTCAAGGTGTGAAACTTCTTTTCACTGCCAGTTTATACCTAGGCACTTTCCGTTGCCTTTTTTTTTTCTATAATCTTTTCCAAACTTGCAACATATGTCTAAACAGTGCATTGGAAAAAAAAACAGTTCAGATATGGTTCATTGAATTTGAAAAGCATGCAGTCAACTCTCCTGAAATAGTAAAGCTTATTGGTGCCTATAACGAATCCAAAACAAGGGCGTAATTTCTGAAAGGCAGGCGGGGCTGCAGAACAACATTAAATACGTTTTTAATTATCAATTAGTAGCTTCTATTATATAGTTTATTTAATAATTATTTGCACAAATCAGTCGCGAAGAAGATCACAGCGCTGAGAATCAAGGCAGGCAACTCTCCAGCTTTCCTCTTTTCTGCGGGGTCATCTTCGAGTTCAAAGGAAATGAGATTGTCCTCGTCACGTTCGAAGGCGGAGCTATGATAAATAAAAGGCCCAATATAATTGTTGGACTAACTAAGTAGCCCTATGTTTCCTCTTCCCTTTCCTGAAGGATTGAATCGGAAGAGTTCAGGAGTGAGCACACACCCCCTCCCAGGATCCGCCGTGTCACAGCCAATTCAATCGATACCTATACCGAAGCTAAATTCTAGTTGATCTGTGTATCGAGTTTCAATAGGCTATGCCTTACAAACTAGTCGTTCCCTTCAACATTTTAAGAGCACTAGAATAAAACGTTTGTATTGTGCCCACACTGAAAAAAAAAAGTCATCAAACTGTTATTCAAATTCGTTTTCTTTTAGATTCTACCATTGACAGGGATAATTTTTTGTTTGCTTTTTTTTTTTTCAAATGTTTCTGTTAGTAATAGTGTGCCAGATTAACTAAAATGTTACAAGCCAAATGAAACATTCACTTTTGAAATCATCTATTTCTTTTTTACTATGGAAAGACTTCGTTCCATTATCAAATTTGCTCTTCCTGCAATTAGTGAGGATTCTCTGAAAAACGTGGTCCAGCGGTTAGGCAATTGTGGCGTGGAAGAAGAAGGTGACCTCAAGTTTATACAAGAAAATGATCTTGTAGGAATTCTGAAGCCAGTTCAGTGCAGGAAGTTACTGGCTATCTTTGTGAATCTTGGTAAGCTATTATGTTCTACTTTGAATTTCGATACTGCATTAGATGCCCTTTAAAGGAAATGCCTTAAGAAAGTAAGCCATTTCATTGAGTTTTAATTGAGAGTGAGTAACCACAAAGTTTTTACAAATTCTACCATCCAGTCTTTATTTATATGTTTATTTATTTATTTTTTATTTTTTTGCAATCCCCCACCCCCCTCCCGTTTGCGGATTTTTTTTAAAAAGATTTCAATAGAAATAACAAAAGCGTTTTTTAGTTTCATAAAGCATTTTTTTTCGTGCTTCTAAAGTTTCAATGGTTTTTTTTTAATCTTGAAGTCTAGATCTAGTGCGTTAGTTGTGGATCATCTAATTAAGTTCAAGTTAAAAAAAAAACAAACCTGCATAGATTCAGCATTGGTCAACATTTTATGGAAACCCCCAGCCCCTTTCAAGCTTCAAATTTCAATATAATGTTCTTCTTAATAATATTAATAATCTAAAACCATGTCAGTTTGGGAAGAAAGAATTTGATTACATGTAGATTAGAGTCTAAATATAATCTCGTTTCCCATATATTGATATATATATATATATATATGGGAAACGAGATTATATT
Organism: Biomphalaria glabrata; assembly: GCF_947242115.1. NCBI lineage: Eukaryota > Metazoa > Mollusca > Gastropoda > Planorbidae > Biomphalaria > Biomphalaria glabrata. Next base: position 14,213,393 of record NC_074714.1, read on the forward strand.
TAGACTCTACATGTAAGCAAATTCTTCAACAAAATATATATAATTATATTTTCGTATATTTTGTTGAAAATTACATAGATCTAAGATCTAGATTCTATTTTTTAAATGTGGTGTCTTAAAAAAAAGTGAGACCCTTTGTGGCTGCACTGTCTAGCACTATCTTAAATCTTGCCCTGTGATAATTAACATGATATGGAATTTTAATCTATGTGTTTGACTGAGATTTCAACGATTTCTTTGCAGAGCCCTTTGAAAAATCCTTACAAGATGGAGTAACAGCTTCTGATAAATCACATAGGCCTACAGATTTAAATTCTCAAGCAACAAAAACGTTAAGCTCCAAGTCCAGAAACTCAGAAACACCAGTCCTAGAGGCTAATCCTGAAATACAGAATAATGAAACACAATTAACAGCGCACAATCTTCCATCTCAAGTTTCAACTACACAAGATTCTATGGTTTATATCTATCCAACAAAAGAAACACCAAAAGATAATTCTGAGCATGTGGTAGCAATGTCAGAAAGCAAGTCTCTCCAAGAAACAATTGAATCATGCCCGGATCAGGAAGTATTAAGCAGTTGTCTAAGGAAACAAACTGAATTTGTTCCAAAAACTACAATTTCAAAAACTGAAGCCAATGAAGTCAGAGATTATAGAAAGTCTGTAATAAGTGTCATTTTTCGCGAGGCAATGACAGACAATTTGGAATGGTCAGATACTGACAGCATAGAAGGTTCTGAAGATGAAGATCAAATCTTTGAAGACCACATGACAGCTGTAAGAAAAGTTGTTGTTTTACTTTAAATTATTATTTATCAATATTCATCAATAATAAACTGGCTTTATACACTATAGTAACTATACATTTTTGTAGGCCTATATTTGGTATAGCTTTACATCTTGGACACTCTTCTTTCAATGAAATTGTAATCTACAAAGCTGTTCTTTGATTATTTAAGGACACTGAAGCACTTTTGCCAGATTCCAAAGCCACACCATTTATGCTTGCTGCAAAATTAATGATGTCAGAGTTCTCTTATCTCGAAAAGTTGGAACTCTTGTACACTGTAAGTAGAATTAATATACATTTTATTATTATATAATAATAGCAGTAATAAGCAGTAAAATGTGGACAATTCAACAGTCACTATTTATTTTAAAGGTTGTTTTTTTATTTGTAAATTTTTTAAAATTCCATTTTATATGCCAAAAAATATGATCAAATAAATATATGCCATAATATCCAAAAGATGTCACTTACTAAATCTAAATGTAACAAATGCATTTTTTTTTTTTTTTTTTACAAAGCTTATATCAATTCACTCTCTCTATCTGTCTAGCACAATTTTTGTATATGCTATTTCTCCACATCCAATCTTGAATCAAGTTGAAATTTTGCACAATTATTTCTTGCATCTGATAAAACAAGAATCAGTATTAAAAAATCAACCAATTAGGTGATTCATTATATGTAATTAATTGTTTTGTTTGTTATTGAGCAAGAGAAAGAAATTGTACTTGAAAAATTGGCAAAATAAGTTGAATTAGTCCCCTTTATACTTTAAGTAGAGGATTAGGTCATCACTTAAAAGTTTGAATCTAACAATAGAAGCTATGAAACTTATTTTCATAAGCACTTCGCAGGCATGGTGGTTAGTGTATTGGCTTGAGGACTGAGGAGTCTTGAGATCGAGTTCAAGTCATACATTTGAAAAGCTATTACAGTAACCTTCAACCAGATAACTCCTTCTTTCTTCCCCCCTTTCCCCACTGGCCCAGACAAGTGATAGGATCATAGCCCATTGAGAAAGCTAAAAATATGAAATTGCACTAAACAAAAACAATTGATAAAAATATTTATAATCACACAGATTTATTATTGTTAGTCTAGATCTATTACAAATTTAATTTATTGACTGATCCAAACTAATTGATACAATTTTTATAATATACACTTTTTTAAATATTTGTATTATTTAATAGATGCATTCTGAATTATGGCTCATTATTCAAATAAGTATTAAAAAAAACAATGACAAATAGCTAGCTAATGAAAAAAAATGTTTTACTTCTATTTTGCATTTAAACTACTGCAAAAAATTATGCTGGCATGATTCATGCATGAAATAAGCCTATGTTTGTGTGTAAATTTTAATAATGGGTGTAGTTTTATTGTTGTTGTTTTTTTTCAGAATTTTTTCTTAGAATTAATTAAAGAAAATCTCAAAACCCCTTTCATGGAGCCTGACACAATCACTCATATTTTCTCAAACATCGAGACGATATACCTCTTCCATAAAACTTTTTTACTGCCACAACTGGAGGACAGAGTTAAAAACTGGTAATTAAAATAGGCCTACTAGATAGAATTGAAAAAAAAAATAGGCTGAACTCATACCTAAAGCTAATAATTTAAGCATACAAAGTTTGTATTGGATACTATAATGGCATTTATTATTAAAAAAACAAGTTAAATATATATTTTTTTACACTTCACTTATATTGCATCAATTATTTTGAATCAATCATCTAATTAATTTTTTATGACTCAAAATGTAAAATGTACTCATAATACCATATAGTTTAGATGTTCAAAAAGGATAAACCATTTGGTTTATCAGTGGACCTTAACTTTTTGAGTATGATCCAAAAACACTATTAGAATTTGTAAAGTCGCAGGTCATTTTAAATCTTACTATTTAGGAAGGTTATAATGCTGTTTCTAACCTATTAGAATTTCATGCCTTGACTTTCTTTTTTCAACAACAAAAATCCACATAAAACAAAGTTAATTAATTATGGCTACAAGATAAACTGGGGTGCGTTGGCTGAGTGGTTAAGCACTTGGCTTCCGAACCAGGGGTCCTGTGTTCAAATCTGGGTTTTGAATTTCAGTATTTTTAGGGCACACCTGAGTCCGCCCAACTCTAATGGGTACCTGACTTAAGATAGAGAAAATAAAGGCTGCTGGTTGTTATGATGGCAACATGACACAATGCTCATTAACCATTGGTCAAAGAAACAGCTGGATGACCTTAGTATTATCTGACCTATAGATCACAAGGTCTGAAATGGGAAACTTTACTTTTTTTTTTAATAGATAAACTACTTGGTTATTACAAAGCTTATATCAAAAGTTTGTACATGTTATTTCTCACACACCTAATCTTGGATCAAGCTGGTATTTTTCAAAATTATTTCTTTTACCTTACAACACAAGAATCAAAAAAAAAACAACAACCAATTAGTTAATCCACTATTAAATTTTTTTGTTTGTTATCTCAAAAAGGGAAAGAAATTGTAATGGGCTGAAGGGTTGGTATAAGCTGAATTAGTACGCTTTATAGATTGTCGTCTGAGTTATAGTGAACACAAACCTGATAAATAGATTGAGACTATAGAAACAATAAGCTTTCCACTAGCAGAGTGGTTACTGTGTTGGCCTGAGAAGGCTTGAGCCATAAGTTCCAATTCAGGCATTCGCCCTTTGGCCCTTTGTATAAATGGTTTTTTATTGTTGGTCTAGATAAATTAGAAATTTGAAATTTAATTACATGACTGATCCAAACTAATTGATGCAAGTTTGCTTTATATAAGCTTGGGTTTGTTTTTTTCGAAGTATTTTTTAAAATTTTTCTTGTTTTTTGTTTTTTTTTGTTGATTTATTTGTTGTCAAGGACACTGAATATTATTCCGATTATGAGAAATACAGTGTTCAAAATTTTTACCAGATAGACAGAAAAACAGAAAGATGGAGTGAGTTGACAGTATTTTAGTTAGAAAGTATTTTAAAAATTATTATAAATATAAATTTGCTTTAGGTACCAAGATCCTAAGCTCAGTGATATTTTGAGAAAAAATGTTCCATTTTTAAGGATATATATTGATTATATCCAAAACTTCCCACAAGCTATGAATCTTTTACAATCTTTGCAAATGAAGTCAACTCATTTTGTGGAATTCGTTGATAAATTAATGGTAAGTTCTGTTTATTGTTTTAAATTTAATACAATCAAACTAAAACTTTACTGCTATCAGATAGAAATCAATTCAAAGTACTTAATGACAAACTTATGTTTATATATAGAAATACTCTAAATGTGACACTGTTTCACTGAATGATCTCTTGAAAGTTCCTACTGAAAGGCTATTAAGTTATGTCCAATTAATTAAAGGTAAGATCATGTGGAATCTATTTTTTACTTATTTTGGTCGAGATCCATAAGGGTAAATGGAAAATATAAAAGTATATAAATGAATGCATATAGGCCTAAATATAAAATTGTAGAAGATGTTCCAAGCATTGAAAACTGACTTTTACTTAGATCCAATTGAAACATAACATTCTATTATTTAATGTGTTATGATCGCCTACATTTATTTTTTTCAGAATATGTTAGCGTTTTTCAAAAAGATTCCACTGAATTTTTTCTTGCCAATGGTAATTTCTATTTCTAAACATATTCTTTTTAAAATTAAAATTTCATTGAAAACACACACACATATAATGTTTTTTTTCTGAAACATATAATAACATATTAAAACAAAAACTTTTTATATATAATTGACCTTTACTCAGTCTAATATCTATTGATTTTCAATATGCATATCAGCCTCTTTTTAATGTCTTTTGTATTTGTTTTTCTCATATCTGTTGAAAATTAGTTATGAAAAAGAATGATGAATTAAAAATTGTCTATTTTATATTTGTCAGAGGCCTTGAACTTGCTTTTAAAAGTTGCTCACAGCTCTAGTGAAGCTATGAAAAATCAAGTAGGTAATATATAAAAATGTCAAAAGTACATTCTAGGATTTATAAAGAAAAGAACTTTATCATATAGCATACCATAAAATTACTGAAAATTTAATAACTGTTGCTGCTATAGAATGAGGAATGGTTAAGCTATGGTAATGCTATATCTAAAAGTATTATTTTTATTAGATCCATATAGGCTAGGTCATCACACAAATCATTGAAATCATATCAGTAGGTATATAAGTACAAACAATTATTTATTCCAGTCATTTCTTTTTAAACCTATTCCTGTTTTCCAACACTTATTTGTCAATTCAGTTTAATTGGATTCAATTTTTTTTTCTTCAGGAATCATTTTTAGCTCTTTTAGTTTTGAGTAACAAACTAACTGGAATCCCCCAAGACTTTATCACCCCAACCAGGAAACTTATAGCTGAGGGACCAGTGATGGAAGTATCAACACGGGATGGAGAAACATTACGTCAACTTATCCTGGTTTCTGGGTTTTTTTTAGATTATAGATTTAATTTAGTTGTGATGATTTCAGCACAGTCGAGTTAAATGGATAGAATAATTATCTTTTTAAATATCTGTTAAATGTATCATATTTTGTGTGTTACACTATTTCAGTTTAATGATTTGATTTTGGTATGCAGCCATGACTATTCAACTGATAAATATGCAGTATGGGCTTATATAGACATGAATGGCATTGAGGTAATATTTTTATATCTTTTTCTTTACCTTTACCTATCCCTTAGTCTGTTGTACCTTTGGGGCACTGTCATGTATCAGTTTTAGAACCCCTGTAATATTTGGTGACTAGTAGTCACTTAACTATTCCGTGCGGTTTCAGCACGAGATCTTGCTTGGTCAAGTAACTGACCACGAGGTGGACACCTCAGTAGATTCCAGACTCCCGTAGAGAGAGGAGTGATATAGATATCTTTCACAGTGTAGTGATGTACATGTAATTAAGTTATTATAATTGATTTGCATTCATTGGAGTATTTTTCATGATGGCTTATGTTGCCAGATATCTTTTGTGGATTATATTATCGTGTCAATAAAATGTATGTCTGCTACCAGTGTGTTTATCAATAATTCTAAATGTTGTCGTTGGAGACCTTAGTATACTGGTGTTGTTGCGCACTTGCAAATCTAGTGCGTGTAAGAAAGTATTTAGTTCAGAAGAACATTATGGTAGTACCAGAAGAGGTACCTACAACATACACGACATTCGCGTCATCACGCCTACTATAACAACCAGGCTGTGACAGGCACCAAGCAAGACTCCTCAACTGTATTTCTCCATTCCTCTTTAATGGCAGGCCCATCCATTCTTTTATGTTTTTCTTCCACCGCTTTCTCTGTCTGCCTCTTCTTCTTTTTCCTGGTACTGTTCCCTTAAGGAAGGTCTTTGCGAGCTCCGAAGATCTTGTAATATGGCCATTGATTTTGAGCTTGTGTTTTTTCATCATGGGGTCCGATCACTGCAGTAACCCTTTCTCTAATCTCTTGGTTTGTGATGCCTAGGATCCTTCTGTAGCATCTCAATTCCATTGCTAGGATCCTCCTCTCTAGCTCTGCAGTCAGCATCCAAGACTCACAAGCATATTTATATTTTTATATCTAAGTAAACTTTATTGCTAATATATTTATATTTTTATATCTAAGTAAACTTTATTGCTAATATATTGCTAACAATATACTTAAAGTTATTTTTAATGTGTTTTAAAGTAGGCCTCTTATCCTGTCATTTTTAATATGAAAATTTCGAAAATATATTTTAAAGATGGAATCTCTCAAATTACTCTTATGTTAAGTAGTAGCCTACCCCCTTAAAACCTTGCAATATGTAGAGCATATGATGTAAAGATCATCTATTTCTATAGCTGATGGTTTACAAGGGTATCATGTGGCTAGCACAGTGACCAACCAACTTTATTTTCCCCCAACTAATGTCAGGTACCCAATTGAGTTGGGTGGACTGAGAGGCATCTTAAAAATTCCATAATTCAAAATCCCAGACTTAACTTAGATAAGAACCTCAGACCCCTAGGTGCTTTACCAGTCAACCAACATGCCTCCAACTTAGTTTATGTTTATTGAATTTCTTGGTCATGTGCATAAAGATTCTTTTTTTAAATTAATATAGTAATACTGAAATTGAAATCTCATGCTATCATATTTAAAGTTAATGTTGCACTGTTGAAATTAACAATCAAATTTTTCTAGGAATGGCTATGCAACTTAATTTGACTGCCAGATTCATTTCATGTTCACCAAGTTATAAATAATAATATGTTTATGTTTCACTGTAGTTAAAGTTGCTGGATTACACATTTGAGTTATCCAATGAAATGATCAAAATTGAACTGAATGACAAGTAAGTGCTTTTTTAATTTGAGAAAACATTTCAAGAGAAATATATTGCTCTTCATTATAAAAAACAACTTTCTTTCTTTCATCTTAAAAAAAAACAAAAACATAGCTATCATTTATTTTATTTACAAGCCCATATCATTAATATTTGTAAAAAAGAAAAAAATAAACTTAACAGTATCTTATATTTTTAGAGAATTACCGTTACATTTTTTCAATTTCAAAGATTAACAGAGGGAAATAATAAGTATACATTAGCTTAGGACATGTTTGTTATGTGAAATAATTGTAAATCTACATGTCACATCAATGATCATTTTTTGTTAGTTTTTTATATTAAAACTGTATTTAACTCATAATTGATATTTCAATTATCTCATAATAGAACTAGATATAAACAAATGAAGATTAAATGGTACCTTAACATTTATAACAGCAAAATGTGTGCATGATCTCCCTTACATTTTTGTTACATTTTTTTCTTTTTCAGGTCCTCATTTGGCTGGATACAGGTTAGTTACTTTAATATCTTTAAACATTGAAGTATTTTAATGTAACTGAAAAAAACAATATAGACCTTTTTTACTATGTGACAAAACTAACAATTAACTTTAAACTGTCTGTATGGCTGCCTGATTGTCTGGCCTCAACCCCTGCCATCCTCCAGGAGGTTTGCGCTTGGATGTAATAATCTTTATTTCTGTAGGAACATCAACATTTAAAAAAAATAAGTCTTTATATCTATTTATTACATGGACCTTACAGATATCAGTAGTGAATGTCCTTTTTTGCTGGACATTGTTATTTAATGCAAGAAACCTTAAGCACATTGATTACAACTGCAATTAATTTTAAAAAATTCATTTTGTATCTTTCGTTAGAAAAAATCCCTGATGGCCATTCATTCAGGAATGCAATCAGCATATATTTATAAATGAAAAGATAGGGAAACATAGTAAAGTAAAAGTTCCCCTTTCAGACCTTGTGGTCTATAGGGCAGATGATGTAAAGGTCATCTGTTTCTGTTACGAGGGTGTCATGTGGCCAGCACAACCCCCAACCGCCTTGACTTTTCTCCAACTAATGTCAGGTACCCATTATAGCTGGGTGGACTCAGAGGCACCCAAAGATCCCGAAATTAAAAATCCCAGTCTTTGCCAGGATTCAAACCCGGGACCCCTGGTTCAGAAGCCAAGCATTTTACCTCTCAACCACCATGCCTCCAAGGGAAACATGCTTGGCTAATAAACCTATTGATCATTTTAAGTCTATATATCGACATTTAACATTGATTCTAATGATTTTTTTTCCTAGCATACCCTATATTTACATTTTAAAATTTCAATATGAAAACTATTTTAAAAAACTTTACAGATAATTGATTCAGCAATAAAAAACTATGAAGCGAGGAAACTACAGAGACAGTCTGCTTTAAACAACATCAGCCTACAGTTTTATGATGAGGTAATGTTAGCAAGCAATGCTTATTACAAATACTAATGTTAATTTTGGTTGATGTAACTTTATATACATTCTTGATATCAATCCCAGAGCGCATCCAGTTATCTTGGTAAAATACGACCAGTCTGGGTTCCTGATTATGTGGCTACTACTTGCATGATATGTCGGAACAAATTTACTTTTGTCAACAGAAGGCACCATTGCAGATCTTGTGGAAAGGTTGTATCACACTATATGTCTATATATAGATAAACATATATTTCTTTAGTTCAAAGTTTTTCTATGTTTATATATATTCCAATGATAAGTTTCCCTTATTACCTCACTTTCTTGAAACAATTGAATTATAGATCTAGTTAACAGGATTACTTATGCAAAATACTTTACAGAGGTCTGCTGAGTTAAATAGGCTTTACAAATTTACTTTACCATATGTTTATAACAACAGAGTTTTCAGTTGTAAGATGCTTTGCTACTGAATTAGGGGTCTTGCGTTCAAATTTAGGTCATTGGTTAATATGCATGACTAAATTACGTGTAGGATGTAGTCATCTTCTTTTTTGAAGTAACACCTGTATTATATAAGATAAGATAAATCCTGGTGAAGAATGGGATTTTTAATTTTAGGGTCTAAGTCCACCCAGCTCTTATGTTTACTTGACATTAGCTGGATAAAAGTAAAGGTGGTTGGTCATTGTGCTGGCCACATTACACCCTCGATAAATGTAGGCCACAGAAACAGATGACCTTTACATCATCTGCCCTATAAATCACAAGCTCTGAAATGGAACTTTCAGAGTTCTTTTGACAGTTTTTCAAGAACAATTCTTTAAAATAGTAATTATAGAAGATTCTGTCAATGCAACATTATATCTATTTTTTATCTTTATGCTACTGAAGGCAAGACTAATGAAGCTAATAATATTTTAAATTAAATAATGTGTATTAATAACTACAATGAGTTTGTCTGTGTCAGATAGAACTAAATATTTAAATAATAGCTGGGTATTTATATTACTTAAAATTCACATGAGCCATTCCTTAATATTATAATCATTATCATATATTATCATTGTTATCATATATTTTAGTATTTTCAGTAATTGAAAACTATTGATCTTTTTTTTTTTTTTATGGCAGCTCATTTGTAAATGGTGTTGCAAGAAAGCTCCAATAGAATACAAGCAATCAAAGAAAAGATTAGTCTGTGATGGCTGCTTTCTTGTCATCAGCAAAAACCTACATGAAAATCAAGATGAATCCAGTAGTGCTGTACAAATTTCCGCTCCCCACAGCATTTCTCATAAATCTAGCTTCTCCTCCAAACTTTCCTCATTTTTGCCAGCAAGCAATAGACAAAGCACCAAGTCTGCTCCAAATAAAGCTTCTGAAGTCAAAAATGAATTTTCTGTTAGTGAAACTAAGACTGGCACTGATGCCAAAAGTGATGGCCCAGAGTTATCTTCCCTGGAAAGGGAAGTTGGTGAGTTAGATAAGACTGTCACAAGAAGTAATGAACATGTGGATTTTGAACCTACATATGAAAATTATGTTAGGCCCTCAGCTCTGTCAATGTTTCAGTCAGAAAATGAGTCCATGGTCACTCTTTTAAAACCTGAAAACACTAGTAAAGAAACAGAGGCTTAAATTTAAAAACTTAAAATTTTTTTTTTAGTTCATTTTATAAAGTAACTTGTAGTTTATATAATTTCATAGTTATTTTTACTAAGCTTATATCAACTCACTCTGTCTGTCTCTGTTATTTCTCCATCACCCAATCTCAGATCACGTTGAAATTTTGCACAATTATTTTATTTACTTGACAATGCAAGAATCAATAAAAAAAAATTAACCAATAAGTTAATTAACTATTGGTAATAAATTTCTTTGTTTGGTATCGCAAACAAGGGAAAGAAATAGTACTTGACTGAAATGGTGGTTTAAGCTAAGGATGTTAAAAGTTTCTAAAATTGCTAACTCACCACTGTTCCAAAGTTTTCTGTTATACCATCTGATCATTGTCTTTTAATCATTTCCTTTTATTTTCTCATAATGGTGTGCTAGTATTTATATTTGTTTAGAAATTATTAATATGTTTGTGAACTATTTTGGAAGCATCATTCCATTTATGAACTAGATAATGAAAATATGGACTGGATTATGAAAATAATTAGCATGTAATACCATAGGATTGAAGTTTGGCAGATGCAGTTTGAACATTTGAAATGATTCATCCTAAATTGCTTCTATCCTTAAGATCAATATCAGCAACAAATTTGATGACTGTCTAATCAATGCTAAAGCAAAGATTTGTAAAACAAAAGATGCAGTTATTCAAAATATATCCTATCCTACCAAGATTCTTTTTTTTTCTTCAAATGGAAAATCAGTTTTGCTCTAAAGTGTAGTGTTCCAGAGCAGTGATTCCCAAACTATGGCCAGGAGGCCACATCTGGTCCCCAATAAGTTCTGTATGATGATGTGGAGATTATCAGTTCCATTGGATTTGACTATTTTTTTACGGTGATGCAGAATGAAACAGACAAATGTTGAAAATACCTTTGATCACCATATAGAAAAAAGACTTGTTTTTGCACGAAACAACCACAAAAAGTGAAGATACACTTAAGGTATAAACTTTAGGATGACAACCTTTTTTTTTTTTTTTTTTGTTAAAATGTTTTCTTTTAGAAGTTAGTTTTGATTGTTTTTCTTATGTAAAATTACATTGCTGATAGCAATTTAGAAATTGAACTATGAAAAGTTACATTAACTATAAAACATTATATATAAGCAAGAAAAGAATGTCTGTAGAACATGTATTTAATGTATATGAAGTGTATCAAAATTAAAATTAACATTCATATCTAGTTTTATCTTGCATTAAATATGTATAGTATTTACATGAGGGAAAACATAAAAAATATGCAAATAATTTCTGGATGATAAATAATATAATTTAAATTCAAATCAACAATAGCAGACAAATTTCATTGTTTCTCATCGAAATGTTTATATAAAAATATTCCTTTTAACTAAGACAAAAAAAATCCCACTTGAATACACACTGAGATGAAATAGACACACTATGGAATGGAAGAAATCAACTTTGATAAGTATGTTATAGATAAGTATCTTATAGCCCTGGACACATTCAATCTTCTGTATTTGTATCAATATAATTTAGGTCATAAGCTTCACTGGGGAAATTTTAAAATATTCAATGAATGTTAGGTTCTAAATGAAATAAACTATACACAATAAACATCTTTTTAAATACTCCTATGCTAAAATACTTCTAGAAAAAAATATTGATACTAGTAAGTAATAGAATCTCTATTATGCAAAGCTTTGAAATACTTTATGAAACTGAATGGTACAAACATAGAAAAAAAGATGTATATATTTAAAATATACTTAGGTTATCATACAGCACACAAAATCTACTTGCTACCTACATCTGAATCTGTAAATAACATTTAAATATTTGCAAAGATTGTTATCTAGTAGTTCAGTTGTTGTTTTTAAGTTAATATAAAAAACAGAAAATACTTTTTTTGCTTGTTGACTATTTTCATTAGAAGTGAATGACAATAAATCATTATTTTAAAAAGTATTAGGACTACAAAATGGTTAATTTTATGCTACTTTTTTTGTTTGTTTGTTTTACATTTTGGATGATCCTTCAGAATTGAAGATAATCTACTTGCTAATCCAAACCTTCTGCAGGACGACGGGGGATGGCAGTGGGCAAGGTATCACCAAGACAAGCAAGCAACAGTCTAGCACACATACTGCATGACCAGGCTGAAGATTACCCTATGTTTATGACATATGCAAAGAAACTAAATTTCATTTATATTGAGCTTTTTTAGGCTGTAGATAAAATTTGGAAGTTTTCGTTGATTGATTTAATGTACACATTTAAACAATAAAAACCTATAGCCAAAGTTACACAAAAATACACTTAACAACATAAAGCAGTGATGCCCAACCTAATTTGACCTGTGGATCAAAATATTTTTCCAGCCCTCATGTCGCGGGCCACATGACCGAAAAATGTACAAAAAATGAAATGAACTTGGCCTGAAACAATTTTATTAGAAACCTGTGGATCTAGTCTTACATTCATTAATGGGATATCTGAAAGTTATCCCTGTATGCTTTGTGCCAACGTTTTGGCAGGCCAGTGGAGGAAACCACGTCGCGGGCGGATGTGGGCCATATTTTGGGATTCACCGACATAAAGCAATAAAAAAACCTAATAATATTGAGTTCAAAGAAATTTAACAGAATACTAAGTATGTAGGCTACTGAAAATTAAACTTTTAAATCATAATCATCAGTTACATGGTTTGGAAACAGACCTATGTCCTAACATTTACATGATTGTAAATTTAGAGTGTCAGAAGATTAAGATTCACACATGAAGAATAATTCACATTGGAAGTTAGCAGCTGATCATACATGGCTTACAAGCGGAAAACATTAAAGCAATAATCAGGCTTTTGAAATAAATAGAAAGATCACCATATTAATACTGTCTTACTTGTTCTACATCTTAAAATACATTTTAATATTATTTTATTTTGACAACTAAATAAAAAAAAATTTTTTTGACTTTCCACAACATCAAAAAATGAATACAGCAATGAAGAAAATGTGCAAAAACAAGAAAGGGAAAAAAAAAAAAGAAATAGAGATAAATATCTAAGCTCTTTTTTGTACATTGAGGGTCAAGCTAAACAGCCATCACAGAAAGCTAAACACATACATAGGCTTCAATAGATAGTCTCTGAGTAAACCCTTTAAAAATTTCAAACTGGTTACAGCAAAAAACATGGAATTCAGAGAAGCATCTTTCAGTCCACAACATGCACAACATAATGGTCACAGAAGACGACTAGATATTGCACAGTTTTTATATACAAATGCCATCAAGTAATTATCATGTCAAAAAAAAGAAGAGGCATAATACAGCTCGTAACTTTGGCCACAAAGTGTAGTAGCATTATTTTTTAGATGGAGCACATAGCAATAAAATAACAGATTACAGCTTGACACCAAGTTCCCAATGCAAATAAAGACACTATAGTTCACAAGTATTTTCTTACTTAAAAAAATACTTTTCACATTGCATGTAACAAAACAAAATAACTATAAATTGTTTATTACTTTGGGATTTTAACTACAAATCACCTGAAAGCAGCATTGAAATGTGATTAATAGTTCCAAAAGTATATTAAGGAATTTTACATTACCATTTTTCTAATAAAATATGATTACTTGTTTGGAAACAGCTAAAATACATTGCAAAAGTGTGTTCAAATCTTAAATAAACTACTAATTGCTTTCTACATTCCATAGCATAACTATCAAATCATATTATGCTTATTTTATGGTAGAAGGAAATGAAATCTTCAGCTTAAAAAAAATCAAATAAAATAGGCCTGTAATTAAGGCAAGGCTTTTGTCTTCAAACTACTAGTTAACAAATTCTATCAGAGCTGAATCTATAGACCAAGTTTCTCTAAAATATATTTTTTTGTGCTGTTTAAAGTGAAAAAATGCAACAAAATTATGAAAATAATATGTAGGCCTATTATTCTCAACATGGTATTTATAATAGTAAATATGGTAATAATGTGAACTGCCAAAAAAAAACCACTTTAACAAATTAAATTTAGAAAACAAAATTCATTAAAACTACAAAACCTAATTTACCAATGGTTGACATGGAAATATATATTGGTCCTGACAAAAGCTTGCATAGATGTTCCTGATGAGGGTAAAAAAAGGTTTATCCCTCTAAATATGATAACTGAATAAGGAAAATGAAAATTCATATAGATATTCTATCATAAGATGCAGGTGTAAATGTGCTTAAAGCTGAAACATACCAACAGTTTCAATCTGTTTTTTCTTTATTCTTATAGGTACATTGTCCTTAAGACTTTCTACACTTGGAAATAAATAATCATCTATTGTGTTTTCTTTCATTTCTTGAAGATGCTTCTATTCACTGACCACAGCATCAATATTGTCATACTGACTGACCCCATCAGCACTCTCATGGTCAATGTCCTCTGCAGCTAAAGCTGCCAGACTGCTGTTACTGTCTCCAGGATAGCCTGAGTCAGCCTGGCTGCCAGAGTGCGTGCTATTGCGGTTGTTGCCACCTTCAGTGGCAATGTTGTCAGATGATGTGTTACTTGTGTTGGATTGTGAGGACAGCCTGGAGGATTCTTCTGGTAGTTCAGCTTTGACCAATTTGCTTAACAATGAAACCCATCTAAGGAATGGAATAATTAAGCATTAAGTTCACATTTTATGTAATAAAATACCAAATAAATAGTAAAAAAAGCAAAATGATCCCAAATAAATTTGAAAATATATTTATGATTCAATAGAAAATTAACAAATCTAGCTGGTATCCAATGACATATCATTGTCAAGAAAAATAGATGACCAACTGGCTAAAGTCTGGCAAAACAGATATATCCATCTGCCAAAAAAAATCTATGCCTTCAAAGCAGTTGTTCTCATTCTATATGCCTCTGAGACTACTTTATTATGCAGAAGGCTTCTCAAGTATTTCTTTCAAGGGTGCCTACATTTCATCATGTTAAGTGATGACAAGCCTACATTACATTGCTATTAGAGCATGGAATGGGTTGCCTGAGCTAGCCAGGAAAACCAGTGACTTGGCAGAATTTAGGTCATTGGTTAATATGCATGACTAAATGCATGATGCGTAGGACGTAATCATCTTTTTTGAAGTATTATTAAAGATTATTTAAGATTAAGATAAAGATTATTATTAAAGTATTATTTAAGATAAGATAATAATGATGTTTTGGTAATACTAGTGTAGATAGTGTGTAAGTACAAGCTATAGTTCAACAGCTGTGCTGGATGATCTTTATGATGATTAATTCCATTGCAGAAGTGACACATGGACTTCAAATGTTCCTGGCCTCTATATTAACCCATTGTATCTTTTTTTTTTACTTTATAATCACTTTACATTGCATGTTCTAGATTCCTGCCATTTTGCATAAGATTGGCTAGAAGTAAATATTCTTTATTTCTAAAGTAATGTCTAAAGCACTGATATAATGAAATCTGAAGTCTGCTAGTAAGAAATATTTCAATAACATCAGATTGATACAAGGAAATGATATTTTAAATACAGCTGATCCACTGAGAATGACAATGTCAATAAACTTGTTAAAGGCCAAATATAAATTATCCATTGTTAATTCTTTATGCACCAGCTGAGCTTCAAAAGACTTATAATGAAAATAACTTTTAGTGAATGTCTCATAAGAAGCCTGTTATCTATCCTCTGTTTGGGATCCCTAAACTGAAGAATACATTTAAAAACTAGACACAAAATAGAGCAGTGAGATTCATAACAAATGAATATTCACATTTGATTAGAGTAAATCCTTTAGTAAGATCATTAAATTTAGAAAGTCTTCAGTACAGTAGCAATTATACATAAAGCACTGAACCATATCTTCAAATACAAAAAAAAAAAAACTAATAAAATACTCAGATACAAAGATAAAGACACATTCATTGTTCCATATGCTAGGACAAATTTGTAAAAATACTCCTTCTTCAGACTAATCTGTACAATTACTCCTTCTTCCCTAGAGCTATTAGAGCCTGGGATGGATTGCCTGAGTCAATCAGGAAAACCAATGACTTGGCAGAGTTTAAGTCATTGATTAACATGCTTGACTAGATCGACTTTGGAACACGCTTAGGATGTTATCTTCTTTTTTTAAAGTAACATCTGTATTTTATAAGATAAGAAGATAAGATAAGGATTTACTTTACCTTTTCAATTTTTTGTCATTGTCAGCTTGAAAGAAGAAGACAATTTTATTCTTGTGTTTTAAACCAAAGACATTTTGCTTGTTTTCATACTCTCCAAAACATTCAACCTCATGTCCAGGTAAAGGCAAGGAACCAATAGCACTGACATCCTGAGATTTTAGGGGCAACAATTCAAAGTTTTATCATTGATAACTTTTTAATTCTCTAATTAACGTGCATGACTAGACTAACTCATGGATAAATGCGTTGGATGTAATTATCTTTCGAAGTAACATCTGTAATTTACAACATAATTTGTAAGATTCCGACAAATAGTTTTATTTTCTTTAATATCATACAGTTAAAAAATATAAATTGTAATATACCATATATTGGCCCATATAACCCACGGGTTATTCATGTTTTAAAAAAGGAATGGCAGCTGTACAGGATGTACAAAGGTGTGGGGTTTACAACATTTATTTTACTCATAATCATAGCATACCAGAAACTTTGGACATACAAATGGGTCTTTATACCTCTCATAGTTTACTGTGTGGTTGTGAAAAGTACATTGGAAAGTTTTATGAATATCTAATTATAAATCTCATTAGTACTGATGCAGCAGAGAATCTTTAAAATACTAGAAATCATTTGTGCCAAGTTTACAGCAAGTCATGCTTTGCACATGCAGGGTATATAAGGATGTGGGTTGTAGCCTACAATTTTGTATAATTTACTTTTTAATTTGTGGGGGTTATATGCGTATGCAGGGTATATGTGCAAATACAGTAAGAGTCTATAGTTAGGTTTCATTAACAGGACATAGGACAAAAATAAATCTGTAGTTATGTTGAATTAACAGACAGAGGACTAGGAATAAATCGGTAGTTATGTTTCAATTAACAGGACATAGGACAAAAATAAATTGGTAGTTATGTTTCAATTAACAGGACATAGGACTAGGAATAAATTGGTAGTTATGTTTCAATTAACAGGACATAGGACTAGGAATAAATCTGTAGTTATGTTTCAATTAACAGGACATAGGACTAGGAATAAATTGGTAGTTATGTTTCAATTAACAGGACATAGGACTAGGAATAAATTGGTAGTTATGTTTCAATGAACAGGACATAGGACTAGGAATAAATTGGTAGTTATGTTTCAATGAACAGGACATAGGACTAGGAATAAATTGGTAGTTATGTTTCAATGAACAGGACATAGGACTAGGAATAACTGCTCACCTCATGAGCTCTAAATGTGTACAGAGCGAAATCATTGCGAGCTGACACCCACAGTTTGGACCAAGACACTCCATTGTCAGTGCTACAATGCATGTAGCCACAGAGAAGTCCTGGATCACTTGCCTTTACCTAAATAGAAACAACTATTTCTGAATAATAGAATTGATAAACAGCACATTTTTTTTTTATATAAAATGAATAGGTAATCAGAGGTTACAGTAATGTATAAGTAAAAAAATTATTCACTGTCCTTGAAAACAAAATATACATATATACTGTGTTTATATTTGCTTGAATTGAGACATTCATTCAAATAAGCCCTATCTCCTGTTTCAGAATTCTTTTTAACTGGTATTGGGCCATTTCCTTTCTGCTTGAACAGATCCATTTTTTCAATGAGCCGTAGTTTGCTTTAGTTATCCTTCTTTGGAGATGATAAAAGCCTTAACACCCAAACATTTATTTGATTATATTTGTCTAGCAGGATTCTCTCAAGATTATTTTAACATTTCTCTTTAAAATCAAGTGGCAGTAAACATTTAATATATGGCGTAAGACAAAGTAATAGAATGTCTATCTGTACTCCCTCTAACTTCTCATTATTCGTTAGTGAAACATAATGAAAAAAGTATTATACGTTTAAAATTATATCAACCTTATCTTATTTGTTCCATTGCTTTTTTTTAGTTTATTTTTTCATGGCTTTAACATGCTCAGTGCACTTTGGTACAAACTCTTTTGTGGAAATATAGAGGGGAAGGGGGAGGGTGTTACGCCAACTTGGCAACACAAGAGGTTTAGAGATGTTCGACTTGAAAACCTATGTTCAATTTAGTTTGATATTCGATGCAGTAGTATTGTTTTTTTTTAAACTCATTTCTGTATTTTATAAGAAATATAGTTTAAAAACAGTATAAAGAGATATATTTTATTATAAAAAAAATACTCTACATTGGCCTTGAATCTATAAATTGTATTTTTAATAATACAGACGTTACATCATAAAAAAAAATAATTATGTCCTACGCGTAAATATACCTGTAGTACACCTTTCTTCTTATCAACAACAGAAGAAGTTTCAGTTGCTCCCCTTTTATTAACAATGACATCATAACACAGAACACAAACTCTGTCAATCTTCATTTTCTTGTACTCCAGTGGAGCTTTCTTACAGCATGACTTGCAAATTAGCTAAAGGATAAAATCAAGATTCACATCAGTTGTTCTTTTTTTAACTTTTTGAACAAATTTTATGCCATTAATAAAGGAAAAAATCTAATTTTTTAAAAAAGTTAAAAAGTTACCTTGCCACAAGACCTGCAGTGGTGCCGCCTACGAACCATATTGAAAGTGCTTTGGCAAAGCATACACATTGTGGCAGCATCATCAGGTATCCAAACTGGAGCTGTCTTACCCAGACAACTTTCAGGCATCTGAAAATAAAAAATTTCAAGGTTTTTATTAGATCTTAAAGATGTTAATTCAAAAAAGAAGATGATTATGTCCTAGATTAAAGAAACAACAGCTGGTGCTGTTTCAGTTTTTAAAAATTAACAAATATGTGTATTAATGATGTAGCTAAATTTGCAAAGTCAATGAAACATTCAATAAAATTTTCTTAACCCAACAGCTCCTATATTTCCAGTTAGGAAAAACCCTTCCCAAGCACTAAGCAAAGAGGGATAACCCCAAACAAAAAAATCCTAAAAAATAAATATTTAAAAAAAATAATCAAATTTAAGATCTAATATTAATAAATGAACAAACAACTTTAAAAAATAGAACGATATGTCTAGTATACAAAAATATAGACTTTTAATACCTTTAGAATATAAAAAAGCTTCAAAAATGCTCATTTTCCCAACTTTGGGGCTTATGCACTGGGGCTATGGGACTGTTCGTTTGAAAAATTATTTAAGCAATAAAAATCTTCCAGATTTTACTAACAATAGAAACAGTAATCTCCACAATATATAATCACGCTTGCAACGAGACTAGAAGAAATCTTCTATTTTAAAAGTTTAAATTTATGCAAGTATATTGAATAGGGGATTTGAGAAACATTCTACAATGGTTCTGGACGAAAACGAGAAAATGTTTCTGACTACAGAAGGAGATAATGGGTTAAAGCAATAGTTTTTTCAATAAACACTTTTTAAATTCATAAACATGTCAAATTAGCACATAAACAAATAAATAATACCCAGAATAACAAGCTGCCAGGAGAGCAATCATATTTTGTGTTTTGTAACTTTAAAAAAAAAAAAGGTACAAACTATTTTAATCAGTTTTCTAAAGTTATTTGACAGCATGCATAATGCATTATTATATCTAAAGAAATTAATAAAATTATCATATGTATTGTATCTTTTTATTACATACATTGGTCTCACTGGAATCATCTGTAACATCAATAGACTTGATAAATCTTTTCCTCTGCTTGTAGTTAGCAATAACATCTTCGAATTTCTAGGAAATTAGAGAGGATTCAAATTTCAAAAGCAGTAATTCTTAAACTCTATTTAATGGCAGAATTTTTATTGTAAAATGTTACTTTTTAATCAAAAAATATTTTGATGTTAACTTACCACCTTCCATCCCATCAGTTCGCCACTTGGATTTCTGAAAACCAAAAACATAAATCTGTTATGTAGGGAATGGAAATTCATACTATATTAATATATTTATACAGATATAGATCTACTCTTCACCATGGAATTCTATATTGTCTTTTTTTAAACACATATGCAGATAAAACTAAAATAATATATATAGCTGTATTATGTGAAAAAAACAACAAAAGGGAATTTAAAAAAAGAAAGACTTGACTTACTCATCTAATAATTCCACAGCTTTCTGTTTACTACGTAACATCATTGTGTTTGGAATGTGCATGTTGTTACCTGGCTTGATCTAGAATATGCCACATAATATCCAATTATCACATGCTAAACAGTTAATTACCTTAATTAAAAACTATTTTTTTAACTAATGGAGTTGTAAACCAACCTCTAGGCTGTCCACTTCTAAAACAGATCTCACGCTGTATGCGCCAAGAATGTAGGCACAGACAAGGACCATGTCATTGAACTGAAATAGGAACAGCAAATTGTAAAAAAATTAGATTTTCAATCTTTAAAAAGGTTTACACTAATATTTCAGGATATGAATATGGTGGCTGAGTGGTAAGCTTGGCTACTGGACTGAAGACATTGAGTCTGAATTCTGGTAAAGACTGGTATTTTGAAATTAAGTATTTTTAGAACACCCCTAGTGGGGACCGTAAGTGTTTAGTAATTGTGATAGCAACATGAAACCCTCGTTTACTATCAGCCATAGAAAAATCTATCTTAAGAGCAGAAAAAAATGATTTTTTTTTAGATTATGACAATTGAATGTGAAATAATATCTGTAATATATTAATGTTTTTCTTTATCAATTTACTACAACTATAACTTTGAAGGCGATTTCAGCTTTGTAGACTTTTAGGATTATATTTCAGAACATTTCTATTTGAAAAACAAAATTGACTATAAAATTGTGCCCTTATTTTACACTTTGAAACTTTCATTAAATAGTTTTAGTAATTGAATAGTCTTAAGCAATACAGTTATTATAAGTGGAGGTTAGCCCTCTTCCATTCATTCTTATCAAATTCAACATTTTTTTTAAGTTGCTTAATAAAAAAATTTTGTTTTTAAAGCTAGTTGGAAGATAAAAAAGCTAATTCTATCAGGAAAGATACAAATATTTCTTGTATTTAATTTTGCTATAAACTTTATCAACAAAATTGAATTAAATGTTTCTATTTTTTTTAAATGCATGTAAACAAAAACTATTTTTAAAATATATCGGCAACTGTTCACTTGAAACTTAAAACATAATTTTTTTTTACCCACAATTTTTGTAGTTATGAAAAAAAAAAAGTAAAGAAAAGTGTTCTTTTAGAATGTAAAACTCATCCAATCATCCAAAGAACATTATTTCTTACTAGAATGATCTGTCTTGGTTGTTTTTCACCACTTCTGGCTGAAATTTTAGTGACTGGTCCCTGAGTTACAAACTCTCTTGTAGGAGAGATAAAATCAACTGGTACATCTCCTCGTAAACTCTGGTAGATGTCAAGTAACTTATGGAATGTTTCCTAACAGCAGAAAAAATAAACTTTGAACACTTTTTTTTATATAGAAATATCACAATGAGGTTAAAATTTAGTATGTCTAAAAGTAATTTTATATTTTACAGATACTATGTAGCTCTTATTTCACTATACCAATAGTATATGACTTACAATTTTTTTCATAGCTTCATTGGAGTGACATGCAGCTTTTGTGACTAAGTCTAAGGCATCTGTAATGATAATGAAATTAAAGAGATTACAGATTATGTTGCTAAATGCTAAAAATATTTTATTACAATTTGTTTTAAAATAAAAAAAAGAAATAATTCAACCTCTATGTTTTATTATAGAGCATGCTAATATTAAACTGAACATAACAAACCTTTGGCATCACTTTTATCTGGTGAATTTTCAGGCAAATGTTTAACATAATCTGTATGGTAAAAAAAATATATTTATGGAAATGAACAACACTGAAATGTATTATAATTTTTTTACAAATCATATACCTAGAACAAGTTTGACTACATCTAAATAATAAGTCAAATTAGAGTTAATGAAAAGATTAGCAAATGAATATCACTAAAAAAAAAAAGATAATATTGTTCAAAGAAATATGATGGTTAAAAACATAAACATCCAATTAGAGTCTCCAACCTTTCAATAACAGTTCATATCTTGGTACACGCTGTATGGGTCCTAACATGTGATGTTGCAGGGACAGGGAACCACATTCAGGTTTTTTCTAAAGAAAATGAAACAAAAACATAAATGAACTAAAAAAAGATAAAAGAAACTTTGTAACTAAAAAAGATAAAAAAACTTTTACCATTAAAGATAAAAGTTTGTTTTGTGTTACATATTTTGATTGTTTGTTTAGAATAAAATTTATTACATTCTAGCCAAAACCTCTAGCAGGACGGCAAGATGGTAGCATGCAGGTTTCAAATCACAGACCATCAAGACAATAGCCCAGAGCACATACCCTATACAACAAGGCAGCCATACTTATTTTAACCATGACATTAAATAAGTTGTTTTTTTATCAACGCATCTGACATATTTTACATTCATAAGGTAATAATATTAAAAATTGATAACATTTAGACATTTTCATATGCTAGAGCCAGAAGAAAAATTGGAAACTAGTCCTCTAAAAAGATTTCAAGTATGTTTCATTGTTACATTTTTAATTTCACCAACAAGTAAAATAGCAACCTGGATTCATTTTCTTTTTTGAAAAAAATGAAAAATTATAAAAAAATATCTGAAAGGTAACAAAAAATATTATCATATTAAACTATAATCAGTAAAATTAATATTTTTGGTCGAATACCATTTGGGAAATAGCAAGCTTTATACACACAAACTAATGTGGCATTGTAAACTTATGTTAGAAATTTTGGTTAAAACAAAATACCTGAATGTCTCTAATGATTTCAGAAAAACGAACAGACTTTTCCATCCACTGATTAATAAGTTTCATGGCACGGTCAAAATTACGAATGTATTCTGTGTACATTTTGAGAAAAGGTGCATTCTTCTTCATCAGGTCTCCTATCCTCGGATCAGCATTCCTGTCAATGTAATAAATAATAATTATTTAAAATTAATTATTCTTTAATTTTAATTTCAGAATAATTATAACTTTTTAAATTTTAAATCATTATTTTTATATATAAAAAAAAGTTGTTTTGATATATTTCAATATAGAATGTACACCTATGAAATGGGTTAAACAAAAAATAAAAGATGTTGAAAATTTTTCTAACAAGTAGAAAAAGAAAATGAATTTTCACTAAAAATGTCTTCTTCTGCAACCTTAGCTTTTGAACTAGTTATAGTAAATCATTAAGTTGAATTTTTTAAATACAATATAAATCTAGGCCTTCCAAGGAAAATGTCAAAGCAGTGGACATCAGTTTAGAAAAGGCTGCAAATATTGCTGGAGCCCAATTTTTATGGAATCAGCTTGTCACCCAATGCAGACAAAGGCATGAGAGGATATAAATCTAGGCCTATTGACAAATATTTTAAAAAGTTGAAATGATTATAATTGATTGCAATAGTGAATTTTAATACTGGACATTGTTTAATGACTAAAAATTGACTCCACTCTAATAAAACACATTTAAATTTTAGAATTAGTCAACTGTAGGCAAGTTTCTTAATATTTTAATGTTCACAGCTTTTTGATAGAAACAAAACTCACCAATTTTTCATTCTATCTTCCAACTGAGGTAGCAGAAAGTCGTTGTGAAATAGGAAAATACTTTTTGTATTAGAAAACATGTGTCTCAGTGTGTCTGGGGGAAACATTTGTTGCTGACGATTCTCTTTGTCTAATGTGAAATAAAATACCTGGAGAAAATAGAATGGAAATGGAAGCTTGATCATTTAATTTTATAGAAAGTTTCACAAACATTGATCACAAACTATTAATGGCACTTACCATTCCTTTGGACACACCAGCTGTGAGGAGGAGGGGTGGGGGTAACTGCTGTGTAATAAAGTAAAGTTCCCATTTCAGACCTTGTGGTACATAGGACAGATGATGTAAAGGTCATCTGTTTCTGTGGCTAACGAGAGTGTCATGTGGCCAGCACAGTGACCAACCACCTTTACTTTTCCCCAACTAATGTCAGGTAGCCATTAGAGCTGGGTGAACTCAGAGGTGCCCAAAGATCCTGAAATTAAAAATTCTAGTCTTCACCAGGATTTTAACCAGGGCAATAGTGCCTCGAGTTGCTGTGTGGGTGACATCTAATCCCCACAGATCCATCTCATTTATATGAGATGATACAAAGCCATTTTGCAACTCAAGGGAGTCAGAGTTATAGTTTAAAATTCTTAAATCTACTCCATTTCAAATTATATACAAAGAGCATGACTGTTTTAAGAATAAAATTATTGACAACGACATTTTAAACAACAAAAGCAAACAAAAAAAAAGAAGTTTTAGAGTTTGTTGTTAAACCCAGATATAATTGAATATAAACTGTTATACTATATTTGTATTAGTAGTATAACAAGTTGAATTAATTTTAATATAGTCCCACCAACCAACCTGATGTAGAAGATGAAGTCTGGCTACATAGTCTCTCTCTGTTTGTAATAGTTCTGAAGCTATTCTAAATCTCTTATCTTCAGCAGCTACATCCACTTGTTCAGACACCTATAACAAGAAATCAAATGAAGAGGTAAACAACTAGCTATTCATTAACTATTACTTCTTACTTCATAATAAAGAAGCAGGAAAAAAACATAAATAGAAAAAGGAAAAGTCTTAAAGCTATCTTTTAAATTTCTTAATGTTTTGATGCAACATCTAAGCCGAAATAGTTTTGTATAGATTTAAGCGAGGAATGAATAAGTAATGTTGAATGTGTGTGAATGCTCCATAGAAGGAAGTAATAAGACTCTTTGACATGGTAATGGTCAACAAATCCCCTAAATTGCATCTTATATAGACTAGCCTTTGACAAAGCTCATGCTTTGGATGTGAGGCTATCAAGTCTAAAGATTGATCTCCTCAGTCTAGAAAAGCCAATACTAACTCTGCTCTTTTGTGCTGCTAACTGCAGCTCCTAAATCCCAGTTTATAATAAAAATGTTACATTTAGTTATTCCTCATGGATTGGGCTGGAGAGGTCAAGAGAGGTCCCAATAGTGTCACAGAATTCATTTTCTCCCATGACAGAAGGGGAGGCGCTGTGGCTGAGTGATAAAGTGCTTGGTTTCTGAACCGGGAGTCCTGGGTTTGAATCCTGGTGAAGACTGAGATTTTTAATTTCGGGATCTTTGGGCGACTCTGAGTCCACTTAACTCTAATGGGTACCTGACCTTAGTCGGGGAAAGTAAATGCGGTTGGTCATTGTGCTGGCCACATGACAACATCATTAACCATGTGCCACATAAACGCATGACCTTTACACCAAGATCAAGGTCTAAAAGGGAACTTTGCTTACTTAACATGAAGGAAGGAGCCATACGTAAATTGTTTTGAACATTTGGTTAACAAAAGTATATAGGTTAGACCGTTAGGGTACCCAGTGACAGCATTACAGACTTTGTACTAGTGAGAGCTTGACAGAAGGCTTATAAAGGACACTAAAACGCGCCTAGTGTGTGTAGGCCTTCAATTTCATAAAGGTGGGTCAAAAACAGATATCGGCGAGTTACAGACGGTCCTAAAGAACATCATAAAGAGTTTCGTCTTCCTCTACAGCTATGTATGTCAAAACGTGTTATAATTATTGATCTACTATTTCATTACAGTACCACGATTTGCGGTGTTCTAGTTTAATTTTGTTTTTAATGTTTCTAGGAAATAAAAAAAAAAAAAAAAAAAAACTGCTCATTCTTGTTTTTAGAGTTAAATTATTATTATTATTTTATTCTTAAGAGTGATGTTAACAAGCCATTTATACAAAGAGGCATCACAAAGAAAAAGAGTAGAGACAGGATTAGTGTAGCGAATAGACCCCAAGATGACCTGATAACTACTGTCAAAAAACGTAAACTCAAACTCTATGGCAATATCACAAGGTCCTCAGAGCTCGAAAAAAAACTTCCTTTTAAGGAACAGTATCACAGAGGAATGGAGAAAGACGGTCAACAGATCTTGTGTAGTGCCCCAACGGTCCAACAGACTAAGGTAGAGGTGAAGAGGAAGGTAACAACTCAAAAGTAAAGTTCCAGAATCTAACTTACTTAATAAGCTATTTTTGTTTCACATAGCAAATCTTTGCGTTATCAGACACCCGCCTGTCCAAAGGAGGACAGAAAGGAAAGCAAAGCCTTTCAAAAGTAAACAACTTAACAAACTTGACAAAGTAAAGTTTAGAACCTAGAATCTAAATTCAATTGACTAAACATATCAGTAAGTCATAGGTAGTAAACTATTATTTTTTAAAAATTTTCAGACGAAGCAACATTTCCTTCAGATTTGTGTTGTTCTTTATGAAAATAGGCATACCTCTGACTCTGATGGGAAGTCTAGTGCTCTCTTATTGTCCCAAAACTATGGTGGTAAGAACTAATGACGGCCTACTTTTGTTTTCTTGGATTCATTTAGGACGTCCCATCAGAAAACATACAGATTATTACGACCTAGAAGACAGCAAGGAAAGGTAGTGAGAAGGCTTTGAGAGGGGTCAAACAAAACTATAGTCCTGGGGGGGGGATGCTCCTTCAAGCTTTTTTTTTAAATTGTCTTGTTTACGTATTTGAAGATGTTTTTTTTTTTTGTTGTCTACTGGTGGAAGGCAGAGGGGCCCACTCGTACCCAGTTGTCTGCCGCCCACATAATTCTGTCGGAGGGCCTCTGTAAGGACCTAAATGTGATAGTCCAAAGCACGTACCACACAACCAGGCAACCATTCTAGTTTTTCTTTTCGACCTACGGTTAGACTAAATTGGTAGAAAAGTCGATCTTACCAAGTCATAAGTGTAAAAGTAAATGTAAGAAGTTAGACCTATATCCCGGACAGAGTTATCGTAACCTATGCTATGGCTGTGTACACTTCTAATAGTTATGACAATCATTTAGTTTATGTGTATGCTGTCGGAGCAGAGCACGCGAATAGCGCTTGGATTTGCCTTCATAATGCTTTAAGGTTCAAATCTCAATTCCTTTCAATCCCCCCTGCACGCTTTATAAATGTTATCTTATAATAATCAATATGTAAATTAATAAAAATAGTTTGAAATAATAAAAAAATCTTAAGCCAGCAAAGCAGTAAAGTAAAATAGAGTCGGACCAATTGTTTTTAAAATGGTTCTGTGACTACTAGTAGGCTTTATCACACTTTTTAAAAAGAGAAAACAAAAAGTGGTAAACTTGTACTGTAGGAAAAAAACAATCTTTGATATGAGACGTGTGTTTAGACTATAGAAGAAAAAAAAAGGTTTATACTCTTCTTTATAGGGCTAAAATGACCTACAACCTTACATAAAGACAATAAAATCAAGAAACAAAAATTGCTATTACCAGTTATAAAATGCAATAAAAAGATCACTTTTTTTCAGTGGAGTTGATAAATTATAGACTTTGTCTTTGTAATCGATAACTTCGCGATGATACATTTTTGAGAAAAAAAATTACTACTAATTACTAAATTACTTACTACTAATTACCAAAACTACTAATTACTAAATTACAAACTACTAATTACTAAATTACTTACTACTAATTACTAAATTACTTACTACTAATTACTAAATTACTTACTACTAATTACTAAATTACTTACTACTGAATTACTTACTACTGAATTACTTACTACTAATTACTAAATTACTTATTACTAATTACTAAATTACGTACTACTAATTACTAAATTACTTACTACTAATTACTAAATTATTTACTACTAATTACTAAATTACTTACTACTAATTACTAAATTACTACTAATTACTAAATTACTTACTACTAATTACTAAATTACTTACTACTGAATTACATACTACTGATTACTAAATTACTTATTACTAATTACTAAATTACGTACTACTAATTACTAAATTACTACTAAATTACTTAATACTAATTACTAAATTACTTAATACTAATTACTTACTACTAATTACTAAATTACTTACAGATGGTTCTTTCTTTTCTTCCTCTTTCTTTTTCTTCTCCTCAACTTTCTTCCTGTCTTCCTGTTTCTCCTCACCATCACTAAATTCATCCATGCTATCAGAATCTGACCAACTGGAGTCAAATAGTTCCGCTGCATTTAAAGCAGGAGCATTGTCATATATAGTGTTGAAAACAGAGTCTCTATATTGCTGACTACTTCGTGTGGACGACACCCGCATTGAAACCTCCAGGTTATGACTATTGGAGGATGAAGTTGAGCTTTCAGAATCCTCACGCTGTGTGCCAGCACAACTTTTGTTGGACTCATTTCTGGAAGTCATCTGCAACTCTGAAGGTAACGCTGAGATGTGTGTGCCAGGGGAAGAGATGGGATGTGGCAAGGATGAGTTTGATGACTTAGAAATGGGTGACGTTGGGTGAGAAGAAGGTGATGAAACATGTGTTTCCGTGTGTTTAGGTGTTTGTGTTTTACTGTGTGTAGTCACATAAGTTGTGTTGTGTTTAGTCACGAGAATATCCGCGTGTTTATGCGATGTTTCATTGGGATAAGTCAAATGAATTTCAATGTGTTTAGCCTCACTCATTTCACTGTATTCAGCCACATGAATTTCACTGTGTTTAGCCACATGAGTTTCACTGTGTTTAGCCACATGAGTTTCACTATGTTTAATCTCAGATGGAGACCCGACTGTGTTTGTTGTAACTGAAAACTTTGAAACGGATGATTCATTGTGCGCTAAAGATGACTCGGAAGGTGAATCAGCCTTTACGTTGAGCATTTGTGTTAATTCTGGAGTCAATGACAATTTTTTGGGTTTGCTGTTGTAGTCCACGTGAGGTTTGTCTCCAGGTGATGTCGTGCTGTGTGACCTCACTGAAGATGCCTTGCTTGGAGAATGTTTTGTTGTGCTACTGGACTGGGATAAATGGAGGCTACGGCTGTGTGAAAGAGCATTCTCTGGTGTTTTCTTTATAAACAATTTTGGGGTTGGGTTGATGTTAGAAGATGTTGATTTATTTAATGATGAATCTCCATTTATTCCAGTTTGAGAACTTAAATTGTGACATGAAACTGAAGATGGAGAGTTGTGTTCTGAATGTGGAGATTGGTCATAACCTCCAGGCTTCTTGACTGTTGGAGGTTTACAGTTTCCACTACTGTTTTCTTTTGAAGATTGGCTTTCGGCTGCCTGTATTAAATCTTTGACAAAACTTTGCCTTAAACCCTGATCTTTAAACTGGTGCAAGAAAACGGCATCCTCGTCGGACTCTTCAAGTGCGTCCTTTTTAGCATCATCGTCGTCAACCTCGAGTTTCAATGCTCCTTGTTGATTGATCTGCTCTGACAGCGCCTTCACGTAGCCTTTAGCCATGACTGCTTCAGTAAATTTATTGTTACGAGAGATGTCATATAGACTTTTGGACCATTTGTCAGGGTTATCGCTGTGAGGGCTTAATGGTCTTCTGTACTGACCACAGAGAGAACTGTTGGGGTTAAGTTCACTGGAAGATCTCTTGACCTTTCTGCTAAGATCTAAAGAATCACGAGCTGATTCTGAAGGCTGAAGTGATTGCAAGAAAACTTGACACTGTCTTTTAACGAAACCCTTTGTGACAAGGGAAGGTTCTGGGGGCTCGTCTGAAGTGCTTTCTTGTGCTTCTGTGGGGCTGTCTGAAGTGCTTTCTTGTGCTTCTGTGGGGCTGTCAGAGACAGCAGGAATGTCAAGGGCACCTACACTTTGGCTGTCACTAATTTCAACTGAGTTGCAGCTGATCTTTATGATATGTTCATGGTCCGAGTTAAACTGTTGCCCTGCGTCTGTTATTATCTGTTGCTCTGCGTCTGTTATTAACTGTTGCTCTGCGTCTGTTATATCATAAATAATCTCCTCTACTGAGTAATCATGGAGATGGTTCTTTAGTTGTAGTTCCGAGCTTTGATCCTCTGATGAGACATTCAGTTGACTGCAAATTTCTAAGGACGTATGACTGCTTTCTCCACCGTCAGAATCTTCAACTACTTCGTCTAGTGCTGCCTCGTCATCATAGTCATCACCCTGACAGTTGACATCAAGATAGCCTGTGTGGTCACTGTGCCCTTCGAAGCTAGAAGAACACTGGCTAACTGAATCACACGTTGATCCTACATCACTCTGATCTTCCGGAAAGTCCAAGTAAAACTTGGAAGAGTCTTGGGAAGAAACCGACGGAGATTTTTTTAGCTTTCCAGAAGACTTCCTGGACAAGCTAGACGCCCCAAGAAGAAACTTATCAATGAACTTTGGCCTTGACGGCACTGAGGGGAAAAAAAAGAAAATGAAGATTTTATTATTTTAGAGAAACAAACCTTAAAACTGAAATGTTATAAACATAATTTT
The DNA here is from genome assembly GCF_947242115.1 of Biomphalaria glabrata. Lineage (NCBI taxonomy): Eukaryota > Metazoa > Mollusca > Gastropoda > Planorbidae > Biomphalaria > Biomphalaria glabrata. The sequence goes on from NC_074714.1 coordinate 14,244,179, forward strand.
ACTTACAATGCGATAAACCATTTATGTCCGATTCAGACATATTCAAGATGCAGATGGGTAGGCTACTTGGTAGAAGAATACCAAAAATATATAGTTTTAGTTAAATAATTAAAACACATCAGACATAGAATAAGTGAGAACTCGGCAGACACATCAGACTCATAACAGTTTCAACATGATAACTGGTTTCGTGAGAACCAAGTGAAAACTGACAGGACTCATGTAATCATTCGTTTCACTAGTTTGTTTAAACTGTATACAGCTTCCTGGTTGAGGTCTGTATTGTATACGTGTGAGTGTGTATACGTGTTTGGAATTTAAACGAAATGAATCGGTGAGTCATATGCGAATCGTAATACTTAAGTTATGGAGTTCTTAATGGCACTCTTTACTTATTACAAATGTTTAGTTTTATTCCACAACTGCAACCTCATCTCCAGCGATACAAAAAGAGAAGACGCTCGCGTGTTGAAAGTGTGGCAGATACTGTTGTGTTGTTGGTCCGGTTAACGACTTGATACCACAGGATACTAAAGTAAAAAGTAAAGTTCCCCTTTCAAACCTTGCAATCTATAGGGCAGAAATACTCATAAACATATGTCTCGATAAGTAAAACTAGTATATGAATAATAAATAAAAAGCTTAATAAAGCTCCACCTAATACTCAGTACAGTGCATTCCAAGATTCATTGTTAAAAAAAAACAACATCTGTATTATTTGAATAGAAAACATATTTTCATGACCAGACTGACGAGTTTATCCCACTCTCTATCAAACATTGAGAACCCTCACTCTTTTCATCTCGTAATTGATTTTTGTTTCAGAGTACATTATATAGCTCCTCCTTCGTGATCGAAGATGAGCACATTTCTCATATCCTATGGACTCGAAGAGGACTGTAAAGTCCAATCCTCGCTTTAAAAAGCCGGCCGCATACGTGGCATTGATAGTTTTGTTCAGTTTGTAGATAGGCCTGCTTCTTCTCTCAGCTTTTTGTTGGTTCGGCGCTCTTTCACGATGGCCACTCTTCTTCCTTCAAATCTCGAGACTACGAGACTCACAGCTTCACGCCATGAGGAGCGATCGAGAGCTAGTGCTTCCCAGCCGTGAATGTCAATGTCACATTCCTTGAAGGAGCTCTTGAGAGTGTACACTACGAGAGGTGGTTATACGCTTCCGTACCGAGAGTCCCGGGCTCAAATTCTGCTGAAGACCGGGATTTTTAATGTCGGGATCTTTAGGGCGCCTGAGTCCACCCAGCTCTAATGGGTACCTGGCATTAGTTGGGGAAAATAAAAAGGCGGATGGTCTTTGTGCTAGCCACATGACACCCTCGTTAACCATGGGTTATAGAAACAGAGATGGCAAGGTCTTCAAGGGGAACCTTACTTTTTATTTTTTTACACAAAGAGTGAGTCATCTACACAAAAACGTGGTTTGTTTTTTTCCCTAATACTTATGCCAAGTTTTGGTTTCCAAATTTTGTGACGTGAATCCTTTGTTCTAAAAACAAACTCTCAAGAATTGGGAAACTAGTGCGAGTAGAATGTCTTCAAGTGAGGGGAGACTAGCACTCTATCGATCGAATTCTTTTATTTCTATGTTTGATATCTGAAGATCACCAGGAAGAAAATTATAATTTCGACGTTTTCTTGTGTGGATGGAAGGAAGTGGCCTTAAACAGTGGCGTCTTGTCCCCTCCCACTAAAAAAAGGAGGGTGGGACGAGCTTAGGCGGAAACAACGTTGTCAAAAAATAATTTTAAAAAAAAAGATCATTTTTACAAAGCTTATAACATCCCACTCTGTTTGTCTTGTAAAACGTTTGTACATGTTATTTCTCCCACACTGAATCTCGGATCAAGCTGAAATTTTGAGCAATTATAATTCTTGTACCTGAGAGGACGAGAATCAATTTAAAAAAAACAACAGTTAATTAACTATTATTAATTATTATTTCGTATTTGGTATCAAACAAGGGAAATAAATTGTACTTGACAGATGTTGATTTAGTTCTCTTCATATTTTGTGTCCAACAGACAACAGGGATAAGTGAAAGTGATACTTTTGTGAAGAATTAGGTCGCCGCTTAAAATTTTTTAATATAGATTGCTATAAAACCTTCAATTGGTATAAGCACTTCCCTGGCACAGTGGTTACTGTATTGGGCTGAGGGGTTCGCATTCATGTTGTACAATTTTGTTTCTCATAAAATGCATTTAAAAAGCGATCACAGTATTATTCATTCAGATAACCCTTCTCCCCCGCCATCCACCCTTTCCCAACTGGTCCAGGCAAGTGATAGAATCATAGCACATTGAGAAACAAGTGATAGAATCATAGCACATTGAGAAACAAGTGATAGAATCATAGCACACTGAGAAACAAGTGATAGAATCATAGCACATTGAGAAACAAGAGATAGAATCATAGCACACTGAAAAACAAGTGATAGAATCATAGCACAATGAGAAACAAGTGATAGAATCATAGCACATTGAGAAACAAGAGATAGAATCATAGCACATTGAGAAACAAGTGATAGAATCATAGCACATTGAGAAACAAGAGATAGAATCATAGCACATTGAGAAACAAGTGATAGAATCATAGCACATTGAGAAACAAGAGATAGAATCATAGCACATTGAGAAACAAGTGATAGAATCATAGCACATTGAGAAACAAGAGATAGAATCATAGCACACTGAGAAACAAGTGATAGAATCATAGCACACTGAGAAACAAGTGATAGAATCATAGCACACTGAGAAACAAGTGATAGAATCATAGCACACTGAGAAACAAGTGATAGAATCATAGCACATTGAGAAACAAGAGATAGAATCATAGCACATTGAGAAACAAGTGATAGAATCATAGCACACTGAGAAACAAGTGATAGAATCATAGCACACTGAAAAACAAGTGATAGAATCATAGCACATTGAGAAACAAGTGATAGAATCATAGCACACTGAGAAACAAGTGATAGAATCATAGCACACTGAGAAACAAGTGATAGAATCATAGCACACTGAGAAACAAGTGATAGAATCATAGCACACTGAAAAACAAGTGATAGAATCATAGCACACTGAGAAAGCTAAAAGCATGACATTGCACTTAACAAAAAAAAAAAACAGTTGGTAAAAATATTTCAAACGGCACAGATTTATTATTGTTAGTTTAGATCTATTACAATGTTAATGTTATGAACTTGATGATTCGATTGCACTTAATAAAAGCTTTTCTTTAAAGAACGAAAGTAAATCTCTTCGTGTATCAGAGGATAGTCCCAAACGAAAACGAAATGAAACATAGAACACACTAAACAGGTTGTCAAATGTTTTCATTCATGACTCAAAGCAATTAACTAGGAATAACAATGATCTGAATTGAGACTATCATTATCTGTTCATCGTATTGACGGGCTTAACCAGCTAACTAGTATCAAACATGAAATCTTAATTATGCATTAGCATTGATAATGTTATGTATGAGACCAACTGAAAGCTTTTAGGCGCAAAACTTAACACATTCTACATAACATAACACATTCTACATAACATAACACATTCTACATAACATAACACATTCTAATACTACACACTATAAAAATAAGGTCTATAGTACAAAAAAACAAAAAACAATAAAGAACAATAAGAATGAGATATGAAACAAATGTGTCATAATTAAATGTATGGCTGCCAAGTGGTGCGTTTGCGAGCTGGACTGTCGTTCGGACTTATCGATAGTCCCGGGTTCAAGCCCTGCCGGTTCCCATCCCCCGTCGTCCTGCAGGAGGTTTTGACTAGGAAGTAAATTATCTTCAACTCTGAAACATGTAGAACAAACATTTTAAAGGTAAAACGAACCGAAGTGGGAGTACAGATCTGCCCAAACTGAACAGAAAACAACTTAGTGTAAACTAAAATATATAGTCAGGTGTCCCTAAACAATATCTCGATACATAGACCCTCATCACTTCGTTTTTTTTTTTTCAGGGAAAAAAATGACATCAAATTATTATTTTTCTTTCAAGATCTTATCTTATCTTATATAATACAGACGTTACTTCAAAAAAGAAGATGATTACGTCCTACGCGTCATGCATTTAGTCATGCATATTAACCAATGACTTAAATTCTGCCAAGTCACTGGTTTTCCTGGCTAGCTCAGGCAACCCATTCCATGCTCTAATAGCACTAGGGAAGAAGGAGTATTTGTACAAATTTGTCCTAGCATATGGGACGAGGAATGTGCCTTTATCTTTGTGTCTTTCAGAGTATTTTATTAAATTTTGTTTTTGTATTTGAAGATTATGGTTCAGTGTTTTATGTATTATTGCTACTTTACTTTTGAGCCTTCTGTCCTGAAGGCTTTCTAAATTTAGTGATTTTACTAAAGGTGTTACTCTAGTCAAATGTGAATATTCGTTTGTTATGAATCGCACTGCTCTATTTTGTGTCTGTTCTAGTTTCTTAATGTTTTCTTGAGTTGAGGGGTCCCAAACAGAGGATGCATATTCTATTATTGGCCTAACCAAGGTTAAATAACATTTTAGTTTTATGTTCTTATTTGATTTATAGAAATTTCTTTTAATAAATCCTAATGCTTTGTTTGATTTTTTTGTAGTTTCATCAATATGTGGATTCCATGACAGTTTTTCATTTATTATAACACCTAGGTATTTTGCGTTTTTAGTCTGTGTTACTGGTTTGCCATGAATAAGATAAGTGGAATTAATTTGTTTTAGTTTTTTTGTTACTCTTAACAACTGACATTTTTCTGGGTGGAAAGACATGCTCCAATTTGATTCCCATTTCTGTAATTCATCTAATTCTCTTTGTAAAATATCTGTGTCTTGTGTTGTTTTTATTGTTCTATATATTATGCAATCGTCTGCAAATAATCTGACTTTTGTTCCTGAAGTAATGCAATTTGGTAAATCATTTATGTAAATTAAAAATAGTAGTGGACCCAAGACTGTTCCTTGAGGTACACCTGAGTTTACTGTTATCGGTGTTGATTTAGAGCCATTTATTATTACAGTTTGTTCTCTCCCTATCAGAAAGTCTTTAATCCACTGATGCAGTGGACCATTAATGCCGAAATATTTTAATTTTTTAAGCAAACTATGGTGGTGAACTTTGTCAAAAGCCTTAGAAAAATCTAGTAAGATAGCATCTATTTGTTCACTATTATCTAAACCTTTTGAAAAATCATCAATTAGTCCTATTAGTTGTGTTTCACATGATCTATATTTCCTAAAGCCATGTTGGTATGGTGTGAGGACATTATGTTTGTCTAAGTGGTTTATGATGTTGCTACATATTATGTGTTCTAGGATTTTACATGTGATGCTGGTAAGTGATACTGGTCTGTAGTTTCCTGGGTCAGATTTTTCTCCTTTTTTAAATAGGGGGGGTGACATTAGCTTCTTTCCAGTCCTTTGGTACTCTGCCCTGGTTAAGTGAAGCCTGAAAGAGTATTTTGAACACTGGGGCTAGCTCATTACTTAGTTCTTTGAGTAATCTAGCTGGAATACCATCAGGTCCAGAAGCTTTATTTGGTTTGGTGTTGGCTAATAGTTTTTGAATTCCATTTTCTTGTACTACTATATCTTCTATGTTGTCTACTTGGTTCAAATTCAGTAATATGTCTTTGTCTCCTGGGGCTGAGAATGCTGATGCAAAGTATTTGTTTAGAATGTTTGCTTTAGTTTCATTATCATTATGTATTATGTTATGTTCATCTTTTAATGGCGCTACGCCTGTTGTTTCCATTTTCTTAGACTTAATGTATGACCATAGGTTTTTGTTGTTGTCTTTAGATATTACATTGTTTATGTATTCACTCTGCAGCTGTCTGCTTACTTTTTGGGTTAAGTGTTTAATTTTTATATACTTTTTGTAAACTCTTTCTGCATTAGTTTCTTTAAATTTTCTATATAGGTTTTCCTTCTGTTTACAAAGCTTCTTTAGTCTATTATTAAACCAGCATTTATTTATTTTGTTTGATGTGTACTTAGTTGGTATTTGATTTTCTATAATGCTTTTAAGATGGTTTTTAATGAAATTCCAGAGGTCATCGACTGGTTGGTTAATGTCTTTTTCTAATAAGAATGTTTGTTGAAAGTTTAATGCAGCTTGGTGTAGTTGTGTTAGGTTACATTTATTCCAGAGTAAGATTTTTCTTTTGGGTTTTATATTGGCTACTGCTTTTATCTGACTGTGTATTTTTATGATCTCATGGTCTGATAGACCACGGTACGTGACGTTTTGGCGCCGCCGTTTTGGCGCCGCCGTTTTGGCCCCGCTGTTTTGGCGACGGGACGTTTTGGCGCGAGCCGTTTTGGCGATGGGTCGTTTTGGCGCGAGATATCATTTAACGATAATTTAATAAGCACGTAGCATATATAACAATGTTTATTTCACTCTACCATAATATTGTATGTATAGTATGAATTCTAACACCGTTCAGCGAATTAGTTTGTTTTTTTTTAATTATAAAGGTTTTGCTTATTTCATCAATATAGGCCTATAATAATCAGATTCCTGAATGGTAATGACATGCTATATGTGAGTTCTGCTAATCGCACTGGATGACATTTTTGAATTTCTTTCCAAAAGATTTTTTTTATTTGACAATAGTGTAATATACGAACTAGCTAAGTGTCACACTTTAATATAACAAAACCCATGTTAACATCTAAAGCTCTATTACTCTGAATGACGACAATAACTCCACACATAGTAAAGATCAAGACACGGAATGTGGTCAGTACAAACTCTAACTTGTTTTGAGAAATTGGGTAGGGGTGATTTGGGTGACACATCTCGCATTGACGCAGGTAGAGTTAAACAAATGAAGACAAGACCAGCACCGAGCACTGGTCGTTGGCGTCATGCGTCTGGCGATCATCTCCTTGGGAATGGTCATTACATGTGACGCCTATCCCGCCCCCTCTCTTCTGCTCACATTTCACTCCTTGTATATACTCTTTCCTCCACCCCTCCCCTCTCTAACGCGATATTTGTTTTTAATTTTAAAGTAATATCTTAAAAAACTTTTTTGAAAATAAAAGCGTGCCTCTTAATAAACACACATACACAAGCCAAAATGTTTATTAAAGAAAATGATGTGAAAAACAAACACACATTTACATTTAGTACGTGAAAAATATGTCTTAACACAAACTCTCATGCAAAACATAGATATGAATAATTCTTTTAAAAGAAATAATACAATAAACGTACATAATGTATTTCGCGCCAAAACGTCCCGTCGCCAAAACGGCTCGCGCCAAAATGACCTTCGCGCCAAAACGGCGTCGCCAAAACGGCGGCGCCAAAACGTCCTGGGATAATATCATAATCAACTACTAATCCAGGTCTGTTGGTTAAGAAGAGATCTAATGTGTTGTTTAATCTAGTTGGCTTTTTAATGAATTGATCTAAACTTAGGTTGTGTAAAGTTTCTATGAAAAGCTCATTTATGTCCTTAAGGTTTTGGTGTTTATCTATGGTTAGTGTTTTCCAATTTATATCAGGTAGGTTGAAATCACCCATAATCCAAAAAACTGCATTTTTATTTGTCTCTTTAAGTGTCGTAATCTGATTACATAGTTCCTGCATGTATTCTAAACTAGAATTTGGTGGTCTGTAAATGCTGCCTATTATTAGGGATGTTGAGGTGGTATTAATTTTACAAAATGTTGATTCTATATTTTTTGAGTTAGGTAAGGTCCTTCTGATTGGTTGTCTTTTATATCTTGTCATTATAAGTAAAATGCCAATTATAACGTAAAAGAGTGGCCGAAAAAGATGGCAGAATGAACAATAACAAAAAAAAAAAAAAACAATAAAAAGAAAATTTAAGACAATATCTCCCTTATACAACTTTTAGAGCGAGTGTTTTTCTCTTGATAACTAATGAATGCTGGATTAAAAAACAATGGAAGATTATTTGCCCTGCCCATTCTTCTTCCCCCCCCCCTACCCGATAAAAAAATCCTGGTTAAGCGAATGTATCGATCTACTACACTTTATAATTTTCCAGTGATAGGCAATTAAATCTAGACATTAATTTATTAAAATCTTGAATCCATTTTGAATTAATGCCTTACAATCGGAAATTCCCGAACGCAATAGTCCTTTCAAGAACGAGATGGTTCTTTCAAAACCGATGCTGGATCTAGATCTAGATCTCCAGCTAAATGTAAACTTATTTCTTCTTAAACTTTAAAAAATTACAACTGTCAAACTCGAGTTATCTTCATGTGGCCATCGAGCTAGTAATTCTTTTCTCAGCGATATACATCAACTGTTTTATTTCTAAGGATAATAGTTTGAGTCGTTTTAGAGATCAGTGTATAGGTTCGGACTTCCACCCATCCACCTTCCATGAAGTTCTGACATGAATAGAGGTATTGTAAAAAAACAAACAAACAATCCTGAAACTAGGAACGCATCACAAAGTTCGTGAAAGGACAGAAACGATTTATTAGTTTTCAAGAGTACCCCCCCCCCCGAACACTGACAAAAACAAAATTACAACAACAATAATAAAAATAATCTTCAAGTCATATCCTCATTCCAAGCGAAATGCCTTCCTGCAAGGAACAGTACCAGGAATAAAAAGATATTAAGCAGCTACACGTGGCGATTGGAAGAGGGCACTGAAGAGAACGGACGAGACATGCACTGGATGTCCAGATGCAGGAAGGAGTGGAAAGCACAGTTCGGCAGGTCACGTGAGCTTCTTCAACGGTCCAATAGACTTCGAAAGAAAGGACGGTTTTGTAAGAGACTTTTCTAAATGTACACGCTACTAGAACTTGTGTCAATCGGCTAAAATAACGAACGTAGAACATGGCAGTCTGAAAGCTAATGGAGCGTAAATTTGATATATGAGTGCAGACCACAACCTCCTGCAGGACGACAGGGGATAACATCGGGCAGGTTTCCAACAGGTAAGCATCGTGATGAGAAGTGCTTACAGCATAGCAAGGCTTAGTTTACCCTAAGTAATAGAGCATCTATAATGTAGATATAGATGTAGATATAGGGAAGCGTGGTCGAGAGGCTAAGTACGCTTGAACTTGGCTACCTACCTATGAAGGGGACTCGAGGTTCGACACCCGACTCGAGCAGAGTTGTATTTACTGAGCGCCTAAAGGCAACACAGATAACCTTCTTCCAGATACTCCCCCCCCCCTCACTGGTCCACAAATGAGATATGACAATAGCGCTCTGAGCATGCTATAAGCATGAAAGTAGCGCTATAGTAAAAGCTACAATTTTTATATATCATAATCCAAATGACAACTAGAACAGAAGAGTTGTTTTAACATGCTAATGTAAACATGATAGGGTAAATAATCATATTGTTCCATTTTATCTGATCCTAATAGCAAGCAAAAGAGGAAATTAAAAAAAAAAGCTATCAGCTGGTGACTTTGAAGTATGGGAACTAATTATCGTATCTGTTCACAGTAATTTGCATGGCCTGGCCCTCGACTATAAATAACTATACGTAATTATACTCAACAATAGTTAGGGTTGATTTGATTATATTTGCATCGAGATTAACATTTGGGGGGGGGGCGCACTTCTTTATTATTTATTTTCTATCAGGACTGTGCAAGCCTGTGTGCCTGGAAAGTTTATTCCTCCATAAACGATATTAGTGTGTAGTAAAAATTGAACAGTGCGCAAGTTCGTTCAATTCTCTTTCTGTACACAGTTAAAGCCATAAACATTATATAGCCTAGATATAATATTCTATAGAAATTTAAGCCCGTTTTTTTTATGTGGGTCAAAGTTTACATTCGACATTTTCCAAAAGTGAAACTCGCATTAGGATGTTATAAGTCTGTGTTACACACATCTCTTTGGTTAAAGCGTGTCTAACTTAAGGATCTTTTAGCGTGAATGTATCACTTTCTTCAAGTGGTTCATTTTTGGTTTGTTTTGTTTACAGTATAGATCGAGGCGTACTTTAAGTATGAGTGTTAAAATCATTGCAATTCAGCCATAAACAAAAATGTCTAGAGCAAACATAGCATCATGAAATGGGAAAAATGTGCACAGGGGAACTAAGCCCCCCCCCCCCCTGTTTTCTTAATCACGATCTTCAGCAGGTTTCTGGAGACAATGCCAAAAATAACTTTCTCAACATTTGTATTTCATGAGTTCCCGCGCATTCAGAAAACAACAGACAGTTATTACAGCAAGATTGTGTTTACCTAGCGCTAAAGCAGCGGTTCCCAATCTTTTGTGGCCTAGGCCGCTAGGGGCCTAGTCGACGAGTTCAGTAAACCAGTTTGAGAAGCCCTTTGTCTAGACAGTTATGCCAACAATTAGCTAACAGGAATGCACGGAGATTGCTTAACACATATTTAAAGACAGTGACAATTGGTACACATCTCATGTTACGGTACCTAAGTCATTTAGGGTTATTAGCTGGGTTTTTTTTCCTCCTCCAATGGAAAAAAAAAACGAATGAAAAAATAAAAACAGCACGAGACAAGACGCTTGATGAGATGACCTAGTTTTAAATAGGAGACATTCCGACCAAATGAAGGACACCCAAGCAAACACGAATAAACACACTCAGGCTTAATACACACACACACATACACACACATATTAAAAGGCGTGCTAGGGATTTAACAAAGATCAATGAATCATGAGCGATAGTATTTCGAAATAACAGATTATTGCCTCAGTAAGCGACTGTCTATACATAGGTGTGTTCAGTGGTAAAATAAAAGTGTGTAAAGACAGGATCAAAGTAATACAGCCTCCAAACCTTGACCTTTCCTTTCTTGTACACTGTAGGTAGTTTTACAAAATTCGTATCTATAGTAATCAACTGGGTTTGCATAGTCATGTGAAACACAGCACTCATCTTCAGAATATCGAAGACATTGCCATTATTATCTATAGTAAACTTACCAATTACTAAGAACACACACATAACAATAACATCACAACTACATTACAGCTACAAAAAAATCATAACTACAACAATATCACAATAACAACATTACAACAAATCTAATAATAGACTGAATAGTATAAAAAGAATGCAATAAAAATGGAATGTCCTCGCTTACCATTCCCTCCATCTATTTAAATATAAACCCAAAGGAAAACAATGTCTCTGTTATGTTCAAATGTATCCAGGTAGGAAAAATACAGTAAACACTTTCAAATATGTTCAATCGTATTATTATTATGCACGTTTAAAGGGTTATTGTATGTATGTGTCCATGAAGGCCTATTCAATCGATCTGACCTAGCAACAGCTGTCTTGCTTGATACACTGATTTCTGTTCAATAGGAAATGAAATAAATACAGTGCACATTATTGTTTAGCATTCGTAACAATCCACAGGTTTGATTTCCGCGCACGAGTGAGTTTCAGTGGACTGTGACTTGACAGTGGTTGTATTAAGGTGTTACGTTTGAAACACACATTCCAGGCTACAACAGAAAGATCAACATTCAGTCTGTGCCACTTTATGGTAAAAGGCTGAACAAAAAGAGAAAAAAAAAAAGACCGGCGGTATATTAACAGTATGCGATAAGAGCAAAGTCTGTACAAAGAAATCAACATAGATCTATATATAATTATATATATATGGGTAACAATAAATCACCAGATCACGTGATTTCACTCTTGACATTTATAAACATTTCACCTAAATGGGGGCAAGAGGTTTGGGTTCAACTCTTTTAATAAACTGTATAATAAAAACCATAGCCTTGTATAAAGGAGGCCACACACTATAAACAAACGTGTAAACTGTAAAGTGAACAGCAAAACAAAACCACTGTTTCTTTTTTCTTTTCTTTTTTTTTTTCCCAATAAAGATATCCACTTCCTGTGTTGACAGGCTGTTTAGGAGACCATTAAGAGTGACACACTGACACGGCACTACACAGATAAGACCAAAACGAATACGAGGAGACAGGGGAGCATACCGAGAGCTGCTTCTTATCATAAGCGTTTAGAATTCACATTCAAAAGTGTTTGTTTCATGTCTCAACAAGCATTGAAGAATGTATCTCAATTAGGGCTATCATAGACTGACTGTTAGAGTATTCAATTGAGGCATCAGCAAAAAATTAACAAGGATATAGAATCCATTCCAATTGGCCCAAAATATCCAGATCTACTAATAGTTGTGTTGCAATATATAATTGAGAACAAAGACACAATAAAAAAAATGATTTTTTAAGCCAAACTAAGTGTCTTGCGAAGGTCAAGAGTATACTCATCAGTTTTTTAACATTTGTTTAAATACACAATCAAAACCAAGTCTTCGGAGTATTTAATTATATTTCCAACTAGCAAGAACAACTAATTGAATACATGGCTGCGAAGAAGACGCCATGTTTCATGAAGGAACGTCTGGAGTTCTGTTCAGTTCTGTTTGTAACACTCACTGCTGTGTCTCAAACCACAAAATAGGCTCAATCATCCACTGCACGATACTTTAGGTAAGTGATACTCAAACTGCGGCCCGCGGACCAAATCCGACCCTTAACCTATGCTTGTCCAGTCTACGATAATTGATGACCACAAGCCACCAAGGATAGTTACATGGTACATCAATGATTTTGTTATGGTCCATAATGTGGCCTATGACACGTGTGTCTGATATGTATTTGGGCACAAGGCTGGACAAGGTATGGCAGCACAGCTCTTCGAGGCTTATTTTAAGTTTTGTTGTGGGTTTACGCAGAATCGATCTAATGTCCGTCACAGTAGTTATTAGCTGACGACTTTTTCTCTTTTTGTTTTCTCTCCCCTTCTAAAAACCAGTTAATTTGGTCCAGCGGTGAATAACCTACATAGACGTCATGGATGCTTCTTAAAACTCGTGTGCTTATTTGTGTCACAATTAGTCACTCAGTCACATGGGCAAACGATGTGCTAAATACCCCCCCCCCCAAACAAACAAAATATAGCATGTCAATGTGTCGGTCACGTGCTAAGTTTCACACAAGTCAATCTACTAGCTCATGATGTCTTAGCATGAAACATCTTTATAGATTGAAACAAGATCTAGAGCTTTCTTTAGGTACATTTACTAGACATCCGGCTAAAGAAGGAAAAATCCTCTTTTTTATTTGGGGGGGGGGGAGGGGTCACGTCCTCTGTCCGGCAGGAATTGACCTAAATCGTGAAAATGGATTTCACTCTGATTGGCTACAATTGCATATTACTCATCAATCGATATCTTCTAGATAAAACACAGTCAATCATTCATACATAGAAGAAAAAGTGTATTTTTGTTGATAACCTCCTTGGTGTGTTCAAAGCTGTTTTGTTTTCCTTGTACATTCCAGGACACGGTGCTGACGTTGATACTAAATGTTGGCAGATCATTACGAAGCGGACAAAAGAGAAACATAATCTATATTAACACAAGTCTTTGTTTTTTTGTTTTTTTTTGGACAAAGTACAAGCGGAAGAATAAAATGTTGTACAAAGAGTTTCACACATTTTACATCCTTCAATTTGGCACCGGCAAACAACGGCTTTGTCTGCATTAGAAGGAACCAAATATGCAGGTCACAACTGGGTCACGTGAAACACTGCGCTCATTCTTAATCTTCGGAATTGCATTTTTTGATTTCCTAACGTTTCAATACAATAAATTGTTAGCCAAGTTGTGAAAGTATGCTTTGGGTTTTCTTTCGTCCTTTGTAAGGATATATCATTTTATCCCTCCCCTGGGATGACGGATGTCTGGTAGCCCTATACTTATACAATGAATATGACGAATCTTTATGTTCTTTTAAATGATCTATATCTATATTAAACTAGGCCCACATCATTTGGTCTTATGGTAAATACTAGATCTAAATAGTAGTAAATAGATATAGACATCTAGATCTAATTAATTGTATAATCTTCTGTTAAGAAGTCACGCCTGTAATTTATAAGATACTATAAGACTTCACCACTTATGTTACAGTATATTTAAAAATCGTATATAGAATCTAGGTCTATTAGATTATAGATATCTAAAATATCTTCGTAACTTTTCTAGATTTAGATCTATAGATCTATTATATAGATCTAGATCTAGAATAATAATATATTATTAATTATATCGTAGGTGTACATGTATCTGTATGATATGTTAAATAGATCTGGACATTCTGGATCTATAATAATATAGTCTATATCTAATTTCAGTAGTAACATTTCGACTACTGAATATTTTCAGTATTTCTACTGACTTTCTCTATTTTCATAAATGAACACAGAAAAAAAAACACCTTTAACACGCACATATGTCATACAGTAAAAACTATTTACTTACATCAAACTGGCACGCAGTTATCCAGGCAAGTGATCGAATAAATACAAGGAGTACAGAAGTAGAACCGAGACTCTGTGAAGATAACGGTCAACTGTACAATCGTGATCCCGTGTTTACACTGGGAAGTTTAAAAAGTTGTCTGCGCGGACTGCCAAGGTAGAGAACTGCAGTGCTAACTCTTGATTTGTTGCGTACAATGCACATTGCAGCTCTAGTTAGCTCCCTTATTTAGTAAACGTAAAGTTCAAAGGGTTAAGAAACTACTATTCAAGGTCTAAACTTACTTTGGGGGGGGGGGGGGGGGAGGAAATATAGGCTACAAGAGCAATACCCTTTACGCATGTCTCGTTTAAGAAGGAAATTAGGTCTGTGTACAATTCAAATAAATCTTAAATGAGTATTGATATAGAGTAATACAATATGTTTCCCGATTTAAAACACTTAATCCAATCATGTACAATACAATGTCTAATTCTCATTACATGTATGTGGCAGGGCCAAAGATAATCCCCCCCCCCCCCCCCCAATCCATACAACCTACTGAACCAGGAAATTGATTAGCAGTAGATGCTGGAATTCTAGAGAATCACTTTTGTTCTTTCACTGTAAGATAGTCTTTTTTGTTATTACATACCATTCTGTATTTCCCTATTAGCATATGCCTTGAAAAGCATTTATATTTATTTTGTTGTTGTTGTTAGAGAGGTAGTAAGGTGTAAGAATACAAAATGATATCCCAGTAAACTAAAAAAAAATTTGTCTCGCCCAAACTGCTTAAATCAACTTTTGCACTGTCTTACCCGTTTAGGTCATTTCTTAGAAAAAACAAATGCCATGTGTTCCTATTCTGGTTTTCGCGAGACGTAGGGGAAATAGTTCTATACTATCAGATGAATATCACAAAAGCATAGTGTAGGAGTGAACAATTTCCCCGGGAAAAAAATCCATGGTTGTGCTGGTGGGGGCGGACAACATGCAGTGATGTTTATAAATGTTTTGCTACTCCGTCAAGCAAACGTCACCGGTGATACCCCATTGTTGAATGTGCATCAGGGATAATAACAGCATAAAATCTCCATTCATAGAAGGTCAAACCCATCTACTAGTCTTTTTATCTTATCTTATATAATACAGACGTTACTCAAAAAAAAGAAGATGATAACGTTCTACGCGTCATACATTCAGTCATGCATATTAACCAATGACCTAAATTCTGCCAAGTCACTGGTTTTCATGGCTGTCTCAAACAACACTTTCCATGCTCTAATAGCACTAGGGAAGAAGGAGCATTTGTACAAATTTGTCCTAGCATATGGAACGAGGAATGTGCCTTTATCTTTGTATCTTTCTGAGCATTGTATTATATTTTGTTTTTGTATTTGAAGATTATGGTTCAGTGTTTTATTTGTAAATGCTAGTCATAGATAAAACAAGAGAATCTAATTCTAGAGAACATTAATGCAATCACCATATAGTGTACAAACTATGGAGTATCAAGACATCAAAAGTGGTCATAAATCTGGAAATTTGTGAGGAGACTGGTCTCAGAAAACATAAGACACATATTCTACTTTTTTTCTTAGTTTTGTTTTGATACCAGATACTTACGTAGTAGGCTAGTCATGAATCATAAGCCTAGAAACAATTATGTTTAATTAGTTGTTTTGATTTTAACTCTGATTAACTGTTTCCTAATTTATGAAACGTAGGCCTAAGTTCAATCCGTTTTTTGTTTGTGACGAGCAGGAAATACATGAAAATGATGTCCATAAGATATAAGGTTTGTAACCACTGAGTGTTATTGGTAGACAACTAAACCGCTACAGGCATAATATACCTCAACTAATAAAAATTGAATAACAAATAACTTCCTTGTGAACAATACTAAATATAATTTTTACTATAATATGGACCAAATTAAGTTGAGATAAAATGAAATCAATGCAGCAGACTCTATATATGCTATTCTATAAGTATTTTTTAAAGGGTTAAAGGATGCCACGACTACAGACTGTCCGCTATTCAATTACAGAACCAGATTTAGACGATCTTGATAAGGCCCTAAGGTATTTTATTTGAACTCTGGGACCCCATGTATTCAAAACGAGGCATTTTTTTTCCTTTGCTCTTTCTACAAAATGATTGGAAATCTCAATGGAAGCATTTTTAGGGGGGGCCCACAGAAACGTGTGGGCCCAAAGCTAGAGTTTATGTTGCCTCTGGGTAAATCCAGTAGAGTTCACTTACATCTCTCAAGAGCTTGTATCCATTAGCTTCCGTGCTCATTACCACTTCAGCCTTTGTTGGAGAGTTTAACAAATATGCAGCCATGTATGGATTGTAGTGAAAAGTATTAACAATAAAGGTTTAAATCAATACGACACTTTCAAGCCTTAAGCCTCTTCCCGTTCGTACCATAGTATTTACAATTACACCGAAAGCTTAGAGCAGTGATGCCCAAAATATGGCCCGTGGACCACCTCTTGGCCTCGACATGATTTCATCCGGCCCGCCAAAGGCATAAAGTGGCAAAAATCCTCTCTCCACACAATTTTTTTTTAAAATCCCACTTTATTATTATTATTATTATTATTATTTTAATTGACTTGTGCCGATAAAAACAAAAACGTATGTGTTTTTTAAAGAATATTGTAGCTAATTAACCTGGTGGTGACACAGATGGGGGTAGCGGTGTGTGTAGACAGCCGACGCAAATCGCCCCAGGCCAGCGCTAGACGAGCCGTCAACCGTGGCGAGTTACGACGGTCAGCCAAGACAGTTCGGAAAGGATCTGTGTTTAGAGCTCAATGAAGAATGTGGTCATGTGATTAACCAGAAGGGTCGAGCTATGTTCGTCCGGTTCTAGAAGGCCAGTAGCATATAAGAGCGAAGGTGTTAGAGTCAGGTCGCTTCACGTTACCTCGCAACTTCACAAGTACGAGTCGAAGTCGGAGACAAGAGCCAGTCTAAGTGAAGTCGGTCCGGAACAGAGAATAAAGTGTAAGTCTAGGAAGAGGCGGAGAGTTGAAACAGCATTACATAGTTGATACGTCGGAGTATGAAGCTTTTGTACAGTCTTGTGTTACGTGCTGCCAATTATACAGTATTGGCTGTGATTTATTGGACATTAAACTATTACGTTATTTTGGAGCCCTGAGTTGTCAAGTTCTTTAAGTTGGTGGTGTCGTGTGATGCAGTTTGCAGAGAGCCTGAATAGTGAGATTCGTTACAATATATAACATGAAACTGATTTATGAAACCCAGCACATTGATAGGCGGCATTCTCGGTTCGAGACGTAATTGTTAGATCACACCTAGAGAGAAGGATGGATGAGAATATTTACGAAAAGATACAAAAACAAAAATGAGTCTGCTGTAAGACAAGCTAAACAGTTACTTACATTGTATGTATAGCAGTGGAGATATTTATTGATGGCAAATGTGTAAAAAAAAGTGCTTGCTAGCACTAGCAGTGATGGAAGAAATGTGTCGGAAATTAAAATGGCCCACGGGCCATCACTGGCTTAGAGCACTATAAGTTATAAGTAGCAATATGAATACGTTATAAGTTAATACAAGTTCTAGGAATAGATTCTAACTTAACCCTCTAGTCCTGAAGTCTTTTTTTACTCCCCACATACTCCAGGCTTATCACAATGTTCTCTAGTAAGTGATAAGGTGCAGTTGTTGTCCTTGAATGGAAATCATTGCAGCGATCTGGGGTTCCTTACAAGGCCGGATATAGGTCTAATACTTGAGGCCTTATCAAAATGCATTGCTGTTATTTTGTTGGCAATGTCATAGATCCAGCACTAGTTACTTAGCATGAATGTGAAGATTACGTTACTTGAATTATTAACAGGCTATATATAGGGTTAAAATAATTGTTTCGTTTCCTGTGTAAACATACATACATACATACATACATACACACACACATACATGCATGCATACTTGCATACATATGTTTGTGTGTGCATGTGTGTTTGTTGTACGGGCAGCAATCGAAAGTTTTAAACTTCCTCTTCATTTTTAAGAAAGCGCTTGATCTTTGGGCTGGAAGATAAAGGAAGATAGCTGTATTGTAAGAATCAGCAATGACCTAGCTGTCACCTATTTTATGTATGGATATTTTTTTAAATATTTTTTTTCCGTTTATTCTCTTCTCAGAGCTCATGCACTGTATTGATGAACTATTTTCATTGGGTCTCAAAGCTACATCTAAATCTAAATCTATGAGCCTCTCTCTGAGACTTGTCCAGAAGTTCACGACCCAAAACTAGACCACTCTAAAGGCAAAGTGAAACGCCGTGTAGGGACTTTACAGCTAACATAATGGATGTATTCGGAAAAATCTCTTTTAAATTAAACGTATATTCATTTCAAATTAAAACTGTGTGTCCATAGTATATTTCTCTTTTATTGTATAGACTTTATCTTTAATTAGGTAAAGACCTTACGATCTTACGTATGTTAGGTATTCATTAGAGTTGGTTGGACTAAAGGGCATCCAAAAAATTCCGAGTACAAAATCCAAGTCTTGGGATGAACTAGAGGACATCTGTTAAAAAGCTAATTGCTTCACCACTCAGCCACCAAACGCATGTGTATGTACTTTATGTATATTTAAAATAGATGTGTGTTTATGTGTTATAACTGTGTGTGTGTCACCAATTGATAAAACGTGAAAAGGATGTTTACAGCTCTACGTCAACAGTTACAGAACTAAGTCTCTGACACAGCTTCATTCTACTTCCTTGACAATTGTCAACATGTCAACAACGGGGAGGAAAAATGAATAGCAATTAACCTGCTTGAAATGTCTTTGTTGTACAAGCGACCAGATTGAGTTCATGAAGTCGAAATGTGTCATAAATACTCAGTTCAGATTAGAAGTGTGAAAAAATGGAAAAGTCCAATGGATCCTAAGTCAATATATCGCTACGATTGCCTCGCTATTTTTTGTTTTGAAAATAGAAAATTAAAAGGCCGATCAACGGAAAATCTTTTTTTTTTTGTTCAATATCAAATTGCAAAAAATCTCTTGCGTTAACCTATTGAATAATTTCAGCGCCTATGAGCAATGTATAGTGTCACTTCCTGGTGTATAGAAAACTAAATGCAAGTTCACAGAACAAGACACATTTCAAGATTTTTGGTTCCTGGCTATAGACTCAATCCTAAAATAAATGCGATTCAGGACTTAGTACTACATCAATAGAGCGTGCAACGATCTCTATACCACAAAAAATGGATCAGCCATCAAGTGTCAAACCCAGTGGTATATATATATATATAAATTTAATTTAAATAAATATGGAAGGTTCATAAATATATAAATCAACAAAATGATGGGACAAAATATTAAGGCAATTAAAATGTATGCCAATATTGAAATTTGAAAAAATAAAACTACAATTTTATGAATCAGTGCAAGTGAAAACAGCGAAACAGTAGCCATTTTGTTTTCGAGTAGCCTGAGAAAATGAATTCAATGTGAAACGAATTATTTTGTACAGATGTAGCGCGTTCTTTTTCTTCAAAAACTTACTGCCTTGGAACTTATCACAATATGTACCAAAGATTTCGAACTCACTCCTCACTGCCCATGAGCTCAGACCACATGCATCAAAACGTTCAAGTAAATTATTAAGACCAGCTTTTCAAAATTTTAAAAAATAAGCTTACGACTGTATTTCTTTAATATCTTTGAAGTTCTCTAAATACATGCAAGGTTAGTTTGATCAAATTATAGCAACAGGCCTCCCACTTATAACTGGTTAATAGCAGAGACTAGACAGAAGCCATGAAAGTAATCGGGTTTCACAGGAAGTCTACATATAGAAGTGGTGGAAAGAAGAGATAAAAAGCTGTAAATGGCTGAAACAATTTCTTTTTTTTTTTCCATGACATTTTAATGGATTCTTTAAAACTTATGATATAAATAGATCTATCTGTTTGTTCAGGCTTGGCTTAATGTTAAACTGTGTAACAGCTATATCTTGCAAATTTGTGCATGCAGCTATCAAATCCTCTTGTTAAACCAAAATCCCAATTTGGAACCAATGACATTTGAAATATTGGTTTGATCTTTTCAGGCTCTTACATTTTCACGTCTAAGAAAGTTAACACATGTGCAGTTCTAGAGATTAAGAATCTCTTTGACATTTCCTGAGAAAATCTAATTAAACTTTTGCGACATCTATAAACATGTAATCGCACGAATACTTCATTTAAAATATTCTTCCACGAAATCACAAAACTTTTTCTTTGTTCTATGGAAAAGGCTAAAACGAAAGTATATGGATTTTAATATTTATATACAGTTTGGTTGAGCCAAAGTATGGACGTGGGGTGGAGAAGTGACTGTCGTCATTGAAGTACGATTTCGTGTCCTCGAAACATGAAGATCTTGTCATGTTGGTGTCAGAAGTGCGTGCATTTCAAATTCAAGATTTTTGCTTAACTCTTAAAATTTCAAGTAGATCTTAGTGTTATTTGTTTTTCAATTGTAGCTTTAAGAAAAAAGAGTTGACAGGAAAAGAGAAAAAAACTCAGGGAGTTTTAGAAAAAGTCAAATGTAAGATCTTTCGATGAATCGCTTACAATCGTACTTTAAAATACAATAACAACCATCGTGTTGTACGCGGAAGATATATTTAAACACCACAAAGTCATTAACTTATAAGGTTCACGTTGGAAAGTGGAAGGTGGAGAAATGGAGTCGAATTCGTTATTTGAACAGATTTAGAGAGGTCTTAGCAATGATATCTAATAGAAAAAACAACATCTGCCAAAAAATTGACCCAAAAAGTTTCTGTTATTTAAGATGATTTTTTAAGCGTTTGTGCAAATTATTTCTTGATTTATACAAAAACCTTTCTGTCCTCTTGAACCTTAACCACACAAAGAAACAAGAGGTGTCAGGCTTTAAGTGTGTCTAATTGCTACACAACATATATTGCAATGAGTAAAGAATCCTAAATTAACTTGTAGGCTCCCCTAAGTCAATCCTTTCTGCTCTGCGACATGTATTAAAAACAACTGCTGTTGTAACATAATGTACATTCACTGCGTGGGAGTCAAAACCAGATTGTGTTAAGTGATGAGCTTATTTAACAGGCTGTGCTGTTCAAGTTGACCTCCATTGTTTCTTATAGGACGCAAAAGGAGAAAGTGCATTTTTTTAAAAGAGCCTAGAGTGGGACCTAAATTCTTCCCACTCTCACATAGTCTCATACATACACCCCCCCCCCCCCCAGCCTTCAATACTCACTAGACTCTGGTTACTATGAAACTAGATGCGCAACAGCTAAAGTTAGTTTTTAATATGAACCAGCTACACGGCTTTAATTTTTTTGTGACTCAATAGCAGTGCCATAGTCTGAACCCAAAGACACTAAGCTATTTGAGATATGGGGGGACCTATAAAGCCCCTTGTAATACCATATATTAAATATCCTTTAGGGCCCCTAAGCTATACGTGTGTTGCTTATACGTAACTCCGGCCATATTCACTAGCCAGGTAAGAATTCTTGTTGGTAAATTAGACATTTAATGGCCTAATCCTGGCCCAAGACAGCTATCGTTAAAGACTTAGGAACATATGAACGTATCATTCAAGGTATACTGGATAAACAAGTAAATTAGGCCCACCAATTAAAAACAAATGTAAATGCTGAATAAGAAACAGCAAAGGTCATTGGTTCAAAGATCATTAGTTCAATTAATTAAGTTTCCTTCATGCTTGACATCTTCCTAGAGTGAAATATTTGTTTCCCTAAATAAACTTTAGACATACATCTTTAAGTCTGAGAAGTGGGGGATGTTTCGACCTTCTACTAATCTGTCTTCAATGATCTATTTTGAGCACGAGTTTGCCTCGTTCTAGAAACCAGACCTGCTTATCTATATATATAATTCTCTTCTTTGCTCAAGAGTTTGGACGAGAAGAAGAAGTAAAGGAAAGATTACTCTCTTATTTCTGTGTTACGGTCGTAGCGCAGCATGGTGTGAATGAAAATGGTGCGAATTGGGATATTGACTGGAAGTGGGATTAAAAATGTGGAAGCCGGAAGGGATGGATCTGAAGAGAGTTGGAAAATATGATGTTTACGTCATTTGTGATCATATTAAAGTATTTTTAGATTAACACTACGGTCGCATAGGTTGCAGTGGCCTAAGACCGGCCCTGCAAAATAGCGGCGCATGCTACGCCGCCGGTCAACTAGTTGTTAATATTTGACCTGATATAAAAAGTTGGTTTAACTTTGTACAGTCGAGTGGAAGTGTTTTATGCTTCTGTGTACTTAATGGTAGAGCCAGGTTGTAGTAGGTTTGAAAGTACAGTTTACTAACTACAGTCTACCGGTAACTAGCCACCTGCCGGCAGTTTATCAGAAAGTAAGTCTTTATAGTTTGACTGCCTACCATATCCTCGCATTCATTTGGTGGGATATTATAGGAATACCTAGCATCGCAAAGTATGTCTAGAGTCCGGTCTTCTGACCGCGTCTTCATCTTATCTCATAGGTGGCGAAACAAACGGACAGGTTGAGTCTTCCTTCACCCTCACCTATCCCTTAGCACTGGCGGATCCAGAACTTTGGAGTGGGGGGGGGGCGATTTTTTTCCAAACCCTAACCCTAACGCCCAATAAACCCTAACCCTATGCATAAACGTGCGTACAGCATGTATATATATATATATATATATATATATATATATATATATATATATATATATATCGACATATGAGAATAAAATAAGACTGTTTCTCAATCTTCGGCGAAAAAAACAGAAAAAAAAACAGTCTTTCTCTTGCAAACTTGGGGGTCTGGGAGAGCGCTGTAAGCTTCTTAAGTGGGGTTCGGGGCGAAGCCCCGACGCCCAAAAGCGTTTTCTTGCATTTTTCTCTGCAGAAACGCATTCATCTGACATCTACAGCTCATTACTTATTAATGGTGTTCGGGGCGAAGCCCCGACGCCAAAAGCGTTTTCTTGCATTTCTCACCGCAGAAACGCATTCTCCTGACATCTACAGCTTATTATTCGTCAGTGAGGTTCGGGGCGAAGCCTCCACGCTAAAAGCGTTTTCTGGCATTCTTCACAGCAGTAACGCATTCTCCTGACCTACAGCTCATTATTCATTCTATTATAAAGTGCCTTTTGAATAATGAGAAAAATATTCTAATATGAATTTATAGTCCCTTAATACATTGCAAATAAAACCGATTTGTTCTTTGAAAAGATAAGATACCCCACATATTTAGATTAAGGTTTTGAAGATCGCCGCCGAAAAAAAAAAATTCGATTAATAATTTTCAATAAAATTCTAGCATAAATTGTGAGTTATAGTCCTAAATTTATTTAACTAGAAAAATATGAGATAGAGTAAAGGTTGGAAAAAGTCGACTAGGAAAAGATTATCTGGCTTTTGAACTCATCTCAACCGTGACTGTTATATTGAAAAATTTCGTTTGAATTATAACTTTTCCAAAGCAAAGTCTTTCTTAAAATAGTTATGATAAATTCATGTCAAATTACACAAACTCTGTCTGGAAAGGGGAAGGGCGGTAAAATGAAAACGATTAATTCTCGCTCCTTTTTATAATTTCTGCTATTGATTGCATTTTGCATTAAAGAATAGGGGTTGGGCGACTCGATATAAGAATTTACTTTATAGCATATATAAATTATATTAGTGACAGATTTCGATGTATTTAAAACTTCGGACATTGGTCAGCTTTTCGCCTCCAAAACTGATGTCCCTGTTGGCTTTGAATGTACTTAAAAAAACAAACATCAAATAGGTTTATGCACAAAGTAATCCTCATCATTATCAAACTCCATTGGAGTGAAGGCTTGAGAGGCTCAAATCCTCTCTAACAAAAGCCCTGCTGTTTTGCTTAGTGCTTACAAGTCACCATTCAGGTCGAGAATTTTTTGGACGGTAAGAGAAGCAATCGTCCAACATCTGGACCTTTAAGTCAGTGGGCTAATGAGAATCGCGTGATTAATGTTGGAAGCCCAGTCACGTGAAGGACTTAAGCCTTGAAAAGGAAGGGGGGTGGAGAAGAAAAGGGGGCGTGTGAGTCATAAACTGGACAGCTTTCTCGTTGTCAGGAGTCTTA
This sequence comes from Biomphalaria glabrata, assembly GCF_947242115.1. NCBI lineage: Eukaryota > Metazoa > Mollusca > Gastropoda > Planorbidae > Biomphalaria > Biomphalaria glabrata. Next base: position 14,268,662 of record NC_074714.1, read on the forward strand.
ACTGGGTCGTCGGTCTTTCGTGGCTCTCACGCGCGCCGTTCCATCAAATAAATTTCTTGGAAGACTGATCGATAATTAGGTCACGAGTGTAACAAAGTGTGTTCAGAAAGTCGCGGCATGAATGGATGGAGAGAAAAAGAGGAGCTCGGGATGGTGGGGAGGTCACAGCAGAGTGAGCAGAGTATGTGTCAGGTGGTGTCAAGAAAGGTCACTCTGCCTAGCAGGCAGTAGGAATAGAAATAGCATGACATTACTTTCTCTTTCCCTCCCCCCAACCTTTAACTGAACAAGCAAAATTTAAAAAAAAAACTTTTTTCAAAAGCAAAGCTTACCTAAGGGGAAGAACTCCGCACTTGCAAACACACACACAACACACAGACACACACACAGACACACATGCACACACACACACACACAAAAAGCACACACATACACACACATATTCAAATAATGTAGAAGTTATTTCACTTATTCGATACCAAACAATATAATTAATTACCTAAATTAATTAACTAATAGGTTACGTTGTTAATTTAATCCTTGTTTTGTTAGGTACAATAAGAAATTGTTTTAAGTATCCACTTGATCCGATAACGTGAGAAATAGCGTTAACAATGAAACAAGGGGACAAAGATCTACAAATTTCTGTAAATGCTGAAGGATTAATTTCCCTTTTTGGTATGAAATAAAAGAATTAAGTAATTAAGTCACTAATATGTTAATTTTTTATATTGATTCGTGTCTTGTCTATGTCAATGAATAATTGTGCAAAGTTTCAACTTGATTCAAGAATGTGAGAAATAAAGGTGTAGGAACTTTTCACCAGACAGACACTAGCGTATAAGCTTTGTAAATACACAAACACACCATTGAAATAAAGTATTTCAAATATTGCGAAGGCATAGCACCATTGTAAACTTCATACAAATATGTACTTAGTATTTGAGTTTGATCTGAAGAATCTCTTAGTTATTTATTGTTGTTGGTATTGCCTGAGAATGGCTAATGATGATAACAAAACTACATACTGTGTATAACTTGCGTGTTCTGCGGCTAAAGAGAACGTGTCCAAAACAAATCTATTTGACTGCTGTTTGAAAATAAAATCTGATCTCGTAAAGAAGGTAAAGATAGTCTTATGAAATGGACATCAGTAGCATGCAAAAAGAAATTTATAATTTTAACCAGACAAAAAAAATGCTGTTGGGGCTAATCACATGATAGAATTTCAAAGTCCCTGGCTGAAAGGTGTGGAGAGTTTTATTATTATTATAATTTTGATGAAACTGTTCCATTTTGGATACAAGTTGTAATCCCCAGATGACGGGAGGAAGAAACCTGGAGATGTTTTTCTTTTTTTATAATCCTGTTCAGAGTTTTCTTGTCATCCTTTTTTTTTTTCCTAATGGAATTTGATTCTTTCTTTATTTTTTTTTGCTTATCACTCGAAGACAAAGAGGGCAGTGTTTACATCGCCTTCACTGCGATGCTTTACAAGAGTGATGGGAAACTCCAAAGAAACATTTCATACAAGCTAATGATTGAACGTTTATACTCTGTGATGGGTATAGGTATTTGATGTTGCTGCGCCTACGAGGTTAATGTATACAAAGCTGTACGAATGTGCAGCGAGCTATCTTCTCTATATGTTATGTCAATCCTATAAACATACAAGTATGGATGGGCTGGTAGCGTTGTTGTGGGCTCTGAGGTACATGCTGCTTGGCTACCTTGAAATCCATCGAATCCCAAGGTGCTTGCTGAGCGACTGCAGCTCCCCTTCACAGGTCCAACAAAGAGATTGGACTAGAGAGTACTGAATTCTAGAGCATGAGCGATGCGCTATACATAAACAGTATTAGTTCTATACATAAACAGTATTAGTTCTATACATAAACAGTATTAGTTCTATACATAAACAGTATTAGTTCTATACATAAACAGTATTAGTTCTATACATAAACAGTATTAGTTCTATACATAAACAGTATTAGTTCTATACATAAACAGTATTAGTTCGACTGATTATACGTTTTTCTTTATCAGTTTAGTTCCCCTTTCAGACCTTGCGATCTAATGGACAGATGATGTTAAGGTCATCTGTTTCTTAGGACAAGGGTTAACGAGCAGGGTGTCATATGACCAGCACAACGACCAACCAACTTTACTTTCCGCAACTTAGGTCAGGTACCCATGGATGTTGAATGGAATCCAAGTCTTCACCAACATTCGAACCCAAAACCCCAGGTTTGGAAGCCAAACACTTAACCACTCAGCCACCGGGAACAAAGAAAACTTACGGAGGTGTTTAGTTGAATGTATGTAGATGATGCCAAGCACCCAACCTTCAATGACCTTGACCACGAGAGATTTAACTAGATACAAATCTCTGAATTTACCTTTTTTTTTCAGAGGGGAGGAGAGGGCAGGGTGGGTTTGAGCGGGAGTTGAAGAAAAATGAAGTGACCGCCTCTGGGTGGACTGCGTGGAAAGTTCAGTTGTTCCCACATAACAGTGGTCTATCCACATGGCAGCTTGTCTGACACTCGTGAGAAAAGAGATTCAACACGGCTTTGTAATTATACTCTACACTGGTCTGTTTCATGAGAGTAGGCTACACTATAAAATAGTTTGTCAAAACCATAAATCTCTATTTACTTGGAGTGACTTTACGAGCACGTGACCTCAATATCGACCTTATGACGTGCCAATATATTTTTTTTTGTAGTATGTTTAGATAGTAACTTTATTTTTATGCAGGTGGAATTATAAAACCCCATCTATTTGCTAGTGGTGTTAAATTTCGGTTTAAAAGAGCTGATATCATTGGAGAGAAAAAAAAAAGGGGGGGGGGGCTAATGATTGGACTTAGGGCAAAGACTAGGCTAAATATGTACTGTGTCATCTTGACTTGGAACTGCTTTTTTTTTGCTGTTGTATGTATGCCTTGCTATAACCGATTTACCCTAAATAGTAGGTGTCTTAAGAGTAGATGTCTAAAAAATTCTGTAAAGAGTAGGTGCTTAAAGTAAAGGTCTGTAAAGAGTAGGTGCTTAAAGTAAAGGTCTGTAAAGAGTATATCTAAAGAACTGATAATTATAAACAAAATATACTGTGAAGGCCTTACATTAGAAAAAATTATATAACGAATTAATCTATTAAGAGTCTATAAATAAATAAATGGCGGGTCTATAAATTTAAGCCCATGAAGATAAGGTTACGTAAAAACAATATCTTCCTTCTCCCAATAACATGTTGGTTAATAGAAGAACGTCTATTGTAAGTAAGCCATGTCAAATCACTGATTGAAACACATTTCGATATCTTTCTATATCTTAGTACGAAAAATATTTACTTTTCAGAACTTACGATCTATTAGGCAGTTGATTTAAAGGTCATCTGTTTCTGTGGCCCACGGTTAACGAGGGTACCATGTGGTAAGCACAACGACAACTGCTTTCACATTTTCCCAACTAATCCAAGTAATATTGACCACTAGAGATGTGTGGACACAGAGACGCCCACAAGATCCCAAAATTCAAAATCACAGACTTCACTAAGATTCGAACACAGGTCCCCGGTTCAAAAGCCAATAGCTTTACCACTAAGCCACCGCGCCTCCGTATTGAGACACTTTACAACAAAATAAAGTATATCTGAGATTAAGTAATCTATATTCATGAATCAATAACGCTTGACACAATCACTACTGTAAGCTTCTATTTCTACTTACCAACCTTCTTCAGACTCTATTTAAATAGTAAACCTATATCTCTGGATCATCACAGATTTTGTGTCTACTTATAACAGAGTGGGAAATAAACCCACTTCTATGCTGCACTTATTCAAGCGACAGCTGATATGTATCACTTCTGCACTAATTGTGAGGACTTGAACAGGCTACAACATCGTAGCAGTCAAAGCAGTTATTTTATTTTATTGTGACGATCATACTTATCACTGTTTTTTTTTTCACAGTGTCACGTGACGTTTAGCGCAATCAGCTCTCGAGCCAGGAAGTTAAAACAAGTAGGCAAATAAAAAAATCTCACACACATTTTGATTGTACTCTACTCGCCTGGACAATTTATGGGTCAAACAAAGTTGTGGCAAAGAGATAGTTTGAAGGATTGTCCAGTCCACTTGTTACTGTAAACCTAAGGTCATTACAAGTTGAATGTAGGTCAAGCTGTTGACCTCAACAAGCATCTTCTAGTGATTCCTGCTGGGTTTTTTTTGTGTGTGTATTCTAGATAGTTGACTTTGTTGTTCGCGTGTCCACTTCAAATCATGATTTCATGTATTTATTTTTGGTGTTTCGACTTATTACAAAACATTGCTCTTCCTCAACCTCTTTTTTTACCGAGTTTTTATCAAGTTGTCTGTATGCTAGTCTGTCTGTCTCGTAAAAATCCTGTATACGTTATTTCTCCCTCTCTCCATTTCCGGATCAAACTGAAACTTTGTACAATTATTCAATGCCGTTGGCAACAAAATATCTAATCGATTAGTCGTAATTATTTAATTTTGTTTCATATTGAAAATGTACTAATTTGAAGGAGGGCGACCCGTGACAATCACTCACAGTTGCACCCCGAAAAACAAGCTAACTTGTAAATTAACAACAGGAATAAAGTCTTCGATTTTTTTCAGCTCAGTGGCTAAACATGTTGGACTTTCATCGAGTTTGAAATTTGACTCGAGCAACTTTAAAAAAAAATGCTTTTGAAAAGACATCGTCTTTCAGATACCCCCCTACCCCAACTGGTCCACAAAAGAGGATTGGGCCATAACAAATAGGAAGGCCAACCCAGAATTT